>NW_016690443.1:6914-254214 GCF_001604755.1 Lepidothrix coronata
GTGCTGTGTAGTGGTGAAAGTTCCCTGCTTCGGGTGGCGGACTTTGACTCTTGTAGCTTAAAAGTAAATGCAAAGGCTCCTCCTGCGCCTGAGGAAAGAACCAGGCTGATCTGGCTGCTGGGAACGATCACAGCTGTATTGGGACTGTCCACGGGAGCAGACCTGCTCTGTCTAACCTCTGACATGCCTCTCTCCAGGTTGCAAGACTTTTTTTGGGTGGTAATGTACCTGTTTTCTGTAGGGTGGGGGAAGGCAAAGCTGGAGGAATTGTATTTGCCCTTTTGAGCCGGGAAGCCTGGCTTCTCTCCAGCTGTCTGCTGCCACTGTGGCCTCCGTGACTGCTGTCAGAGCAGCTCAAGCTCTGCCTCCAGTGGGCAGCCCAAACAGACTTAATATATTCCTTAGGTCTGGGAGGAGGAACAGGGAAATTGGATAAAGGAATTGGCTGATTGGAGCCAGGATGTGGGGAAAGGAGACAAAATGGACTCATGTAACGGCATGGCTCTGATACTATTCCTCTCTGGCTCGCAGCTTCATCAAGGACCGCTCCAAGGCCGGCGCGTTGCCTATGAAAAGCAAGAAGGCCTCCAGCTTTCATGAGTTTGCCCGCAGTACCAGCGACGCCTGGGACATCGGCGATGATGAAGATGAGGACTTCTCTTCCTCCTCTTCCTCTTTGCAAACTCTGAACTCTAAAGTGGCCAAGGCCACAGCAGCCCAGGTTTTAGAGAACCACAGCAAGCTGCGGGTGAAACCCGAGCGGGCCCAGTCTACTCTCGGTGACATGCCCACCAACTGCAAGGTCATCAAGTCCAGCAGTGAGGCCCAGCTCTCCAGGACTTCTGGTAAGAGCTGTCTTCAGGGGCAGCCTCCTGCTCTAGTGCTCTCCTGCTTGACCACTGAACTCAAGTGCTTATTGCTACTCACAGGGTATGAGCAAGAGGCTGTGACACAGCCTGTAAGCATAACAGAGGCTTTTTCTTCCTTGTAGTATCCTGTACTCCAAGCATTTTTTAGCGGCCTAGTCTTAATGCTTCGGTATTCTCTGCTGCTCAGTATCCTGCTACAGGCATGTCTGTCCAAGAGTATCCCATGTTCTGGGTGCTAAGGGAGTTTGGAGATCTGTTAAGTTCTTGCTTGGGCTTGCTCACTGTCTGCTTCCTTTGTGGCCTAGAGTGTGCTGCTCTTAGTAAAGATCTGGATGAGGTCCTATTGACACCAGGTCGATACAGCTTGGGCAGGGAATTGGGCATCATCAGCCCCTGCTCACTCTGCCTTGTCTGCCTGTGCAGTGAAAGTAAACCAGAAGGTGGCGCTGGCAGCCCATTGCCTCCTCTTTCTGCACTAGCAATTAGCTTTGTTGCTATTTAGATCAGCAGAGAGCAGAGCAGATCTGATGGTCAGTTCTGGAATTCCCACAGCTGCTTCTGCCTTGTCACCTGTGTCCTGCCCATGGTTTCCCATGTGCAGAGGGAAGTCTGATCCACTTGCAGCCGGGTGTCTGGATGCAGGAGGAAGAAAGGGAAGGAGAAATGGGGGGAAGCAATGGAAGAGCTGCAGCAGATGCCTGTGAACCAGCCGATCCATTGGAGTGGGCCAATGATGCTGTTTACTGGTGCTGGGGAAGAGAGGGGCGAAATCTGCAGTGGCAGGTCTCTGAGAGTGGCTAGAAGAGTGAGGAAGGGTTGGAGAGGTGCAATCTCCTTCCAATCACCTCAGTGCAGCATCTGGTCCTTGCAGAGGAGGCCTGTGTGCGGACCCCCCTTCAGAAGCAGCAGTCCCTTCCCCTTCGACCTGTCATTCCACTTGTTGCCCGAATCTCTGACCAAAATGCTTCTGGTGCTCCCCCCATGACTGTGAGGGAGAAAACGCGGCTGGAGAAGTTTCGACAGCTCCTTTCCAGTCACAACACAGACCTGGGTAAGTGTGGCAAAATGAGGGTGCCTCTGGGTGGGAAGAGGAAGGCAGAGGGGGCCTGCTGCCTCTATCAAGTTGTAATTGGGTCTGCTTCAGAGTGGAAAAAATGACTACCTGCAGTTGCACCAAGTGGGATGGTTGCACAAATCACTCTGTTGGCAGATGATAATGTGCTCCAGCCACTTCCTCTGTGTTCCTTATCATTCTCCATCTTGTATATGATGGTTGGGATCACTGGGGGCTGTTGGACTCTGCACAAGAACTGAGGTTCTAGCCCACTGGGGCCCCTGCAGCTACCAGTTCTGTGCCCGAGCTAAGCTGAAATCATCTCTACTCCCCTTGCAGCAGAACCACATGCCCAGTCATTGCTAGTGTGGGAGCCTTCCTGGTGGCTCAGTGTCTCCAGAGCCTGCAGGAGCAGACTGGGCTTTCCTCTCCTTCTAGGTACAGTGGTGCCTGGACGTGCCTAGGATCTAATCCATTGCCACCACTGTCCGTTTGCAGATGAGCTGAGAAAATGCAGCTGGCCTGGTGTACCTAGAGAGGTCCGGCCTGTGACATGGCGTCTCCTCTCAGTAAGTACTTGGAGCTCTGACACAGGAGTCTGGGGGGATTGTGCTGAGCCAGAGACCTGCTCCTAGACCTTCATGTGTCCCATAACCAACTTTGCTCGTGTTTTATCTGTGCCCGGTCTACAGGCGAGCTCTAGGGTTTTTTTGATTGGGGAGTGTTATTGCTACATCTTCTTTGAGCTCAAAGCCCAGACTGGTGTGGGGAAATATGCGGTTCACTCTCACGAGGGAAAGTGAATCCAATGAAGTTGGGTTCCTCCAAGATCCATGAAGACATCGGGCTCAGAAAGCCAAATGCCATGAAAGCTCTTTCCCCAGCTCCTGAGTTTGTGTGCCTGATATTTCTGGGTGCACAGCTGACTGGCAGGATTTCAAGGGATGGTTTGTGGTCAGGAAGAGGGTCTGCCCTGATATGGGTTTTCCTGGTGCAGGGCTATCTTCCTGCAAACTCGGAGCGTCGAAAGCTGACTTTGCAGCGCAAGCGGGAGGAGTACTTTGGCTTCATTCAGCAGTATTACGATTCCCGGAATGAGGAGCACCATCAAGACACCTACCGACAGGTATGAATCCTCTGCCAGCTGCCCATCTTTCTGCCTTGGTTATATCCCTTTCCTCTCTGTTGCCACTGCTTGTCCATGTGGTTAGGGTGATGCTAGAACTTTCTCTAGCTGTAGCTCATAGGAGTCTTCTCCTTGGGGAAAAAGCACCATGTTTCTGTCCTTGTTAGTTTAAGCTTTCCCTAAAATGATCTAATAATAAATTTCAGACCCCAACTCTTTCACAGCTCTGGCCACCTGCCTGCACCTGAGCATAGGAGACTGGAGATAAAACTGTAGATGATTTTCTCAGTACAGCTGTCATCTATAGCCCTCACTGTGCTTCTCAGCAAGTGCAGCTCTCGCTTGGTGGGACGCTGAGGCGCTTTAACCTGTGATGAGTTATTGTGGCCCCAGAAAGCACAGTTGGTGTGTGTAACCCGCCCTCTTTTCCAGATCCACATTGACATTCCAAGGACCAACCCACTCATTCCCCTCTTCCAGCAGCCACTCGTCCAGGAGGTAAGGGGAAGTGAAGTTCCTGCTCCACATTTGCCGTGGGGCGTGTGTGTAGAGTTAGACAAGCATTTCTACTAGTGAGTTAGCTTTGTGGGGAAACTTCCCTGGGTCACAGCTCCTGATGCAAGTACCTGCTGAAACTGTCTGGTCTTGTCCCATATTTCTGAAAAACTTGGAGCTCAAGGGTTATGACATCATCTCTTCTTTGGCAAGATGTAGCCAAGAGTTGGTAAAAGACCTGAAGCTTTTGTTTTGAGACAAATTGGAGGCATTTGAACCCGAAGAGGAGATAGTTCTGTTTTACTTCGAAACGTTTTTTGTGCAAAGTGGTATGTGAGCAACCTGGCCGGGGACAGGTTTGAGAGATGGCCAAGAGGTGCAGGCACCTGTCCTCTTTGGAAACAAGCCCAGTGTGCGTATGCAGTGTGTCAGAGCATGGTGTCCGTGAGGATGGGGCAATTTGGGAATAGCACGTTGGTTGTTGTGGGGGAGACTACTCTTTGGGAACTATCCCAATCTGTGATGTTTTGCTGGGAGTACTGTGCTAATACTTTAGCTTTCCACCTGATGTTCAGCAAAGCATGCTGCTCTGATAAGAGGCAGCCCTGTCTTGTGGATATTAAGCTATCTGGTTCTTGAAAAGTTGAGTCTGCTTTTCCTCAGGCAGAGGCTTTGATGAGGAGTCTTGACTGGACTGTCCTGTTCTCTGAGAGCACGCTGGAATATGTGGGGGATCTGTGGATCATACAGGAGTCTCTCCTAGGACTTTATGCTTTTTATGTTACCTGTATTGCTATAGAAAAGCCTGTCAGTGCATGGTCTCCACTACCTGAGCTTAGCAGTTACGCTTTTCTGCCTTTGTTTTGTGCATGGCTAATGCAGGTACATGCTTTCCCTTGTTCTTCCCTAGATTTTTGAAAGAATCCTGTTTATCTGGGCCATTCGACACCCAGCCAGCGGCTATGTACAGGGAATCAATGACCTGGTCACTCCGTTCTTTGTTGTGTTCCTCTCTGAGCATGTTGGTAAGTTACATTTGCTACTTGAAGCACTCTTGAGGATGGTGTTTGAAATGGTGTGAAATGCTGGCATGAGGAAAACTTGTCTTGCAGGAGGAGGGGGTGATGTGTTCTTCCTTCAGAGCGCCTGTGCCAGGTTGGAGATGCATCTTGACCTCTTACTGTATTTCTACTTCCTGGTTGAATTGGCTTCAGTTTGATAATCTTGCTGAGCCCCACAGAAGTTAAAGTGCTAAAAGTGGGTTTGCATTTGAATGTGCTTAACAACATTACAGTTTGGAGGAGAATGGGGTCTTTCAGGCACTGAGGGAGTTTAGGCAAAGCCCTGGTATACAGAGTTGCAGGAGGGTCTTGCTCTCAAAGCTTGGACTTGGAGACAGTTCTTGCTCTAGGAGGAATGAGTGAGGTATAAAGAGACCCTGCTGAGAATGTAAAATAAGCTATTTAAGTAAGGATTCCTGTCCTTTGCTGCTAGTACAGGTGTGTTTCTCAAGCTGAGAGTTTCAGAAAGCGAACTGACTTCTTCCTGCTGTTTTTGGATTTAACTCGGGGTCTTTTTGCTGTCCAGGGAGAAGTTTGCATGCTTTGGGTTCTCGCACCTGTGCCCGATAGTCCTGCTCTCCTGTAGAGGTTTTTGAAGCTTTGGCAGTTCTTCCTCATGAGTCCTCAAAGTTGGCAGCCACTTTTTAGGTGCCTCTGTTGTGCTTAATCCTGAGTTAATGCTGATGAATCCAACTGAGAACGGGAACTGAGCTCCCTTGTGCTGCCTCAAGCCAAGGACAATGTTTCCTTCCCTAGTTTCTGGCTGCGGTGAAGGTTTCAACTCTCCCAATTCTCCCTGTGGTGCTACCAGCTGGCAGAGACCTGCTGTCACTCAGGGCAGATGCACTCTGGCTCGAGGGGTTCCGATAAGCCAGAACTTTGTCCATGCACAGCCCTCACTCCAGAAGGGATGACAAAAACGGCAGTGCTGTGGGATCCCTCCCACAGTTCCCTGGGGAGCTGGGCTGGGTTCAGGTCATGGCTGACAAGTCTTTTGGGATTCTTTGGCCTTTCACCTGAGTTGGAGAAGTAGGTCAGTGCATGGGTACTGCGATCAGTCCCAAGCATACCTCTCACACGCACAGAGTGTTGTAGTCCTCTTGCAATGCTTTGACTTGATAAAGCCCCTCTGTTTGTCCCATGCGCTGCCTGGTGTCCCCCATCTTCCTGATGCTCTTTGCTCTCTGTTTTGCAGAGGAGGATGTGGAAAACTTTGATGTGACAAACCTGTCGCAGGATGTTTTACGGAGCATCGAAGCTGATAGCTTTTGGTGCATGAGCAAGCTGCTGGATGGGATACAGGTGAGCCTCTGGGGCCATGGAGATTTCTCTTCCCTTGCTGGGGTAGCTGTGTTTGTCTTCTCTCCCTGTCTGGGTGAGTGTTCTGCACGTTCTGGCATTAGGGAGATTTTGCTACTTCACTCAGCTAAATCCATTAGTAAAATCCTGGGGAGATGGGTGCTGATGGCACTGTCCTGACTAGGGACTTCACAGCATGCAGGTGATCCTGGTGCTCAAGAGCCATGTCTCCTTGGCTCATGACAGTCTCATCTCCCTGTCGAACTGGTGGTGATCTGGTTCTGATCGTTTCTAGCTGTTGTTAAAGCTGCTGCTTCTGACTTGTGGCCTCTCCCCACAGGACAACTATACCTTTGCACAGCCGGGGATCCAGAAGAAAGTCAAAGCTCTAGAGGAGCTAGTCAGCCGGATCGATGGTAGGTGACAGGGAAACCTGATCATGTTGGCTCTTTTGTCATAACAGCAGGAGGCCTTCTTTTTAAGTAGTACTCTCTTTGTAAGTAGGGCAGGGGTAGACACTTGCCTACAACACATATGGAAGCATGGTAGGGTGGGGTCAACCAAAAACTTCCTGGTGACAGGATTTGCTGGCTGGGTAGCACAGGGTGAGGAGTGGAGGAGTTTGGCAGAAAAAGGTCTCAGCCTGGAAGTGGGTGAAAACCAGTGTGTTCGGAGCAGTGTTCAGGAGCTGGGGCACTGTGGTCCCCAGATGTGTAAGTGAAATGTGCTGTTTCAGAGCAGGTACATAATCACTTTAGGAAGTACGAGGTCGAATACCTGCAGTTTGCCTTTCGCTGGATGAACAACCTGCTTATGAGGGAGCTGCCTCTTCGCTGTACCATCCGCCTCTGGGACACCTACCAGGTACACAGGTTTCCACTGACTTTCCTGCTGGGCATGTCACTGTGGGGCCGATTCCCTGTACATGAGAGGACAGAGGTCTTCTGGCACCAGCTGGGGAGATGAGGGAAACAAAGCAGTGTGGCCCCAGGACATTTATAGTGAGTTGGGTGATGGGTGACCCAGTAGGACATTATCCAGGGAAGTCATTCTCCAGATGAGCTGGAGGAGCTGACCCAGAGTTTTGCTCTCCACAGTCGGAGCCAGAAGGATTCTCACATTTCCACCTGTATGTCTGCGCTGCCTTCTTGATCAAGTGGCGGAAGGAGATCCTAGATGAGGAAGACTTCCAAGTAAGACACTGAAGTTGAGGATAATTCCATGGGGGTAAAGGGGAGGGAATTGCTCTAATTGGGAGCCCAATGTGGACAGTCAGCTGTCATCTCAGAGCTGGCTCCAAGATCATCTGGTCTCAGGAGCTTTCCTTAAAAGTAACTTTTGAGCCTCAGTGGTAAGGACAGAGAACTGAACTGTTGGACAGTTCAAACATCACATACCAGCTCTTCCCTGCACCTGAGTTCTGATCACAGTAAGTGATTGCCTTCCTGTGTCCAGCTGTAAGCCTATAATAGCACCCTTTATCTGAAGGGGCTTGGAGGCATCTGAGGTGCTTCACTGATTCAGATCTAGACACAAGCACACCTTAATGCTGTCTCTGAGCCTTTCAGACCTATGAGTGTGGTGACCAGAGCTGCTGCCTCTGGTCATTCCACCCCCAAGCCTGCTCTGGATCTGCACTCTGCCTTCAACCTCTCCAAACTAAGCATCTTCCCTTCTTTCAGGGCCTTCTGATGTTGTTACAAAACCTGCCCACAATACACTGGGGTAACGAAGAAATTGGACTCCTGCTCGCTGAAGCCTACAGACTCAAGTACATGTTTGCAGATGCCCCCAATCATTACCGCCGATAGGTGCCCAGATTTGACTCACTCCTCTTTCCCGTGCCCGCTCCGTCGTCCTGGCCCGATCTGATCACTGTGGCATTTTTGTCATCCCAAGTCCTTGGACACTCCAGCTGGGAGCTGATCCTTGCTGTACAGAGCTCACATCAACTCTTAACTCTTAACGTGTGCCTGTCTGCCACTCCATGCGCCTGGATGTGCCATTTTGATGACTGTCAGTATTTTACACCGTGCTGGAGGCTCAAGCCAGGAAGGGAGGCCTTAAGGGGCTGGGGGAGACCATGGAGGGAAGGTTTACAGATAAACCAGAGCTGAAGATGAAGCCTTTCTGTCCTCTCCGCTCCCTGTCCTGGGCTTGTCTGCCTCACGTTAACCTGCACCACGTGCGCTACCCCATCTGCTCCTTTCTCTCTTCTGACACCGTTTGCGCCATCTCCCAGACGAAAATGCCTTATCAGAGACCTGCCTGGCCGGAAAATCCTTCCCCACGAGGGTGGCAGGGCAAGAAGTTTCTCTCAGGGCCTACCTTCGCTCCGAGGGTCCAGAGACCCCAAGCACTTTGTGGGTTCACAAGAGAGTCCCTCGTGCCTGCCCTCTCTCCTTCTCTCCATCCTCTTCACCTACCTCTCCCCTAGGGCAGCAGGGCAGGCATGACAGGGGTGATGAGCACTCCATCCACATACAGTTCGAATTATGCGTGCCAGCTTGATGGAACTTTTGGTGACTGATGTTCTGTGAGTACAGCCCCCTCCAGTGTGTGGGGGAGGTGCAGGGCGGGGCTGGTAGGGGAGCAATATCTCCCAAAAGCTCCTTACAAAGCCCCCACTCCTCCGGGGTCTTCTGTGTATATTGTGTTCTTGTGTATATGGGTCAAAGATGTACAATATATGTCTTCTCTTTGTAGCAGATTTTATATTTATAATGTGCACCCCTTGTTCTCCCCATCCTCTCCATGCCCGAGAAGGATGCCTGACTGTCTTGTCACAGGGCTTTGGACCACTCTGGAGGTAGGGGGGTGTTTCAGACCTGCAGGTAATGTCTGTCCCAGTATGTGCTTGCAGTGTTGGGTCTGCCAGGAAGAGGTTCCATAGAAATACAGATCTCAAGGCATCCCCTACAGACAGAATTTGGGTGGTAAGAGGGGATAGGAGCTCCCAGCAGGAAGCAGGGCAGAGCTGTGTCCAAGAAACAGGGTATCCAGGCTCATCAGCTGCTGGCAAGTGCCTCTCTGAGCACTGCAGGGTGGAGACCTGCCAGTGCTGGCTGGCAGGACTCTACAGGGAGGAATAATCCTGGATCCAGCACTGGTGCTGGCATTGGGCAGGAGGCCCAATCTGGGCTACCTTAGGTTTCTCCCAGCACTCTTGCTGCGCCATGAGGGCTGTCTTGGTGCGGAGGCTCTTGGTCCCTCTACTTTCCATTTCTGTTTCCAGTGGAGAAAAAGCAGGGGGCAGCGAGGCCGGGGCCCAGCATGTGACAGGCACAACCTTGTTGCCAATAAAACTCCAAACAGTATCTCAAGAAATCTTTCCTAACCTGGAGTTGTTTCTCTCAGGCATTTGCCTGTGTGTACCTTGTGTTGTTTTCTCTGAGAAACAGACCTGGTGGTCCTTAGTTGAACATGAATTAAAAAACAAAAGAAAAAAACAAACAAACCAAAAAAAACCCCACCAACACCAAACCCAACAGCAAAAACATCAACACAACTCCAACCATCAACTGAGCTGTGTGGGTCAGGCAAGTGTTTGCAGTGCACCACTTCCTGCAGGAACATGAACCTGTGCAGGGAAGGAAAAGTGCATCTCAGGGAAGAGAGACAATGCAAGAACCATGCTGAGATGAGAAACTCTCCCCAGGCACGCGACAGGGATCAACCCAGCTGCAAGGTCTGTCCTGCTGCCTCCACATCCCATCTGCTGCCAAGTCCCACCATCCCTGGTCCAGCACCACCAGGAGATGTGATTCAAGCCCCAGATTGCCAATTCCCATCTCTTTGGGGCTCTCAGCCAGCTTCCCCATCAGCACGCTGCTGTGCAGGGCTCAAGGTGGGATCGCACCCTGCCGCATCTAGCCCTGTCACCCATTGCACAGGGAACAACCTCATCCCCAGGAGATGGTCAAGGACAAGAAACCACTTCGTGTTTCACTTCCCCATTGCTCTTTGCAGGCTTTCCACCTGCATCTGGGACAACTGAGATGATTAAAAGCCATCACAGTAAGTTCTAGATTTCAGGACAACACTAGCAACAAAGAACACTTCTTGAGGGTAATGTTTTTGTTTTTTTCATACATTAGAACATTTATTTCTCAGAGAGAAAATATAGTCTCAGACAGTCAGATTATAGAAGGTAAAATTAGGTTTTTCTTTTCTTTACAAGCATAGATTTTCTTATTACTCCTCTTATACCATCTGATATAAACAATTCTAGAAATCAAATAAACTCACTTTCTACAATAAATAGAGCAATCTGTGCTTTACAGCAGACTGACAGTAACATTTAGGTTCCGTAGCAACAGCAGGACGTTAGCCAATTCAAATTCTAAAATGTAATTTAAAAAAAAAAACAAAAAAACAAACAACAAAAACCAAAACAAAACAAAAAATCAAAACAAACAAACACGAAAAAAAACACCTCCCAAGACCTTAAAGCATATACACAGGTCACAAGTCCACAGCTGAGCTACCACCTAGAAAAGTGTATGTTCCTTTAAATAAATTACACTGTATGCATATAAAAGACCCAGCAACACAACTGAGGACTTCAAGAATAGTGACAATAGGTCTGAATAATTTAGAACATTTTACAACTATATACACAACATCCTTCCCTAGCCACACTCCATAGGTGTTATTATCACTATTAGTATTTTTACAAACCTATGTCCTACCTCTATATGTTGCAGGAATCTTAAAATTCCTTCAAATGTGGTTCCATGCCCCAGTGTATAAGAAGTGGCATTTTAAAAAAGTAGACCAAATAGAAATGGCAGTGATTACTCCCCACTATTCATTATCATTCTCTTCAGTATGAAAAGGTTAAAAATAATTTAAAAATATTGAGTTAAAAAGCAAAGTGATATTCAATCTACAATCTTACTTTGCACCTTTGGTTCTTGAAAACGGGAAAGCAAAAAGAGATAAGCAACAGAACAGATCAGAGAAATCATAAAGTCCTTGGTTAATAGAAAAGATTTTGCCATCAAGTTTCCAGACATCAGTTTGTCCCTGTGTTTTGCAATGCAAACAAAACAACAGGGATCGTCTGCAGAGTTGGGTTTACTTGGCTTTGGATGAATGACAATGCTGGAGACCCACACGCCAAGGAAAAGATATGTCTGCATGGGAGAAGGGAAAATGGCAAAATGGTTGTGTGCTTTCGTTAGCACTTGGTTTCAACCCGAACTGCATCAGAAGAAAACATTAAAGAGACAGAAAAGAGAGAAGAAAGAAAGAGGAGCCTTACACCAAATGTGCATAAACCAACACAAAAGATGTATCTCCCTCCAACCCTGATCAACCTCAGTACCTGCAGAGCTGCTTCAACTCTACTTAGACACCTTCAAAATTACTTTTACTTCTTAAAAAAAGGAAGTTATCCTTGCTTAGATTCCGTACTGCACACTCATGATATGAAATGTAACAGCAGATTCATAGATACAAAATAAATTTCTAGGACATACATATACATACAGATCAGGTAATCTGCTTTTCATCTTTAAAGCTCTGTGCATCTGTGCATGTAACTGTGTGCAGCAAGGGGGGGAAGGTCATCGATATATCTCAAGTTTTTCTAAAGGCAATGAGAGAAATCTAAACGTGAAAACACTATGTACATAGGCAGGAAGATCATAATGTGAACTCCCAGCTATGATTTTGTGGGGTTTTTTATATGATAGGACAATATCATTTAAAAAAAAATGAAAAGGCCAATGATGGTTTGGGTAAATTTGGCACAAGAAAGTCAAGTTGGGATTTCCGTAAAGGATCCTGGTTCTGTTACAGTGGTGGCAGGTTCCCAGGAACTACTCCACGCTAGCTGACGACTTACAAACCCTAGCAGCACAGGGGAGGCAGAGGCAAGGGAGGGTGCATGAGGTCCAAACATCCAAGTGCTGCACTCTGCTCACTGCATCAACTCACCTTGGCTCCTATCACCGGTCAGCTTTTGCTAACTACCTTACTCCCAGCCCTGCAGACTACACATTTCCATCTCTTGCCAGCTCTTCAGCAGACACATTCAGAAAGAAGCTGGACAAGGTTTTTTTGGCACATTTCAGGGTACTTTGAGGACTGCTGAAAGCTGTCGGGAACGGTGTTCCCCTGCCAGTCAGTGCATGAGATGGTCCACTCTGCCAATGCAGTGAGCATGAGGTCTGGGGGAAAAACAAGGTCCAGTCACCCCAATCCTTTACAGGTAACTGGATGTAATGAAGGGATGGTCTCCATGCACTCGGCTCATGTGGATCATGGCTCGGTCATATGCCACCTGCACAGACTTGCGGATGCTGGTTTTTCGTCCTTCCATCATCTTTAACTTGTCCACTGTGTCATCAACACCAAGGGGATAGACTTTGTCACGTGGAAGCCACTGCCTGCAGCAGAGAGTCCAAAGACCTGTCACCAAGGGTATCAAGAGAGAAAACCGGGAAAGAAGAGCAAACACCTGGAGGCCTCTCACCCTTGCAATACCTGAGCAATCAGCAGGGGTGCGACTGCTTCAGTGTACCTGGCTCATTCGTACTGCATGGCTGCTACAGGCCAAGGACATTCTCCCATGAGTTTCCAGGACATGGCCAAGTACCCCAGCTCCTCAAGCTTTCTCCACATATCTCAGCAGCCATTAGTCACTGGTTGTTATCTCCTCTCCAGGAGCAGTTACACTTATGTAATATATTTGTTTATCATTAACACCCACAGTGATGCTACAAATGTTTAAATGCCTGCATTTGACATAGAAGAACCACTTGTAGCCAAAATGCCTTCCAAGCACAGTCTTCTCTCTCCTTGGAGTCCTTACTCAAGGCTTTCAATGCTCCTTGGAGCTACAGGGGAAACTTGGAAATCCCTGTGTTCCACAGAGCAGAAAATAATACAGGGGCTTCCATGGTGGAAAGTAAGTTTTTATCCCCAAGCAAGTTCTGTCTTGTTCCAAGAAGCTGTAAGCATTAGAGGTTAGGTGGGTACAACTTTCTGAGTATCACCCAAAACCAGGCAACTTCCAGTTGACATGTCCGAAGCCCAGGCTAACCCCAATGGATGACTTAAATTGCAAATGCCTTGTCTGTAGCAGGTTTTTATTGCGTCCAGATTAACCAGTACACTGAGAAACATGCCACCTATCTCTCTTAATGAAGTTCAGCCCCTAGGAACTCAGCCACAGCCACTGCTAGCACAGTTCAATGCATTTCCCAGCCAGCCAACATGGGCGACGAAGGGCAGCTCAGCTTATCTTCACCACAAAGATGAGGGACAATTTCAGTGTTTGTGACCCTTCTGCAACATCATTGAAGTCAGTAGAAATTTAGGACTTTCCTGAGGTGCCTTATCCTCCCACAAACTACTAACAAGGCTCTAAGGGGCCACTTAAGAGTGTAAACATACAGCATACATAAACATTCAACAAGAGCAGGGCAAAGCCAAGGAAATGCTTATTTTTGTTGGAAAGGTAGTTTCAATTACAAGCTTGGATTTAGGTTTTTCAAAATGATGACTAGAGCATGGCACTGCCATTGATTTTCTGCTAAAAATCATTAGTACCTCTTTGAGGAACATGCTCCGTATCAACTAGTTCCGGTAATCAGGAACAGTGAAACAATGCAGTGTTCTAATAAAAAGCCTCAGGAGTTTGTCTCTTGACACCTCTTTTCCCCAGAGAACACAGAAATACTCCTCAACTTCCCAAGCAGATGGCATACACTTTCCCTTTGCCTGCATTGCACCTTGTCTCCATCTCTTTAGATTGCATAAAACACTGCTGCAGCCCAAAAATGCAAGGGGAAACCCTCTCCCTTGCTGCTTTACCCCACTATGTGTTTGGCTCTGCTCTATTCCCAATAGTGTATCTTCCCTCCAGCCCTGACACCACCTTTGGGCAATGTTCACCTCCTTCCTCCAGCCTCTGGCCCTTCCCTGATCTCATGCTTCACTACTCTTCCAGGAATGCCAGCAAAAACCTTCCTCAGGAGACTAAGGAGAAGGGCTCTTGAAACAAGGCTTCTTTTTAAATTCCTGATACGTTATTTTATAGAGGCAGGAGAAGGAAGGCAAGCCCATCTATCTTCTGTTCCCACAGCATCCCAACAGTCCAGCATCTGCTCTGTCTGCAGTATAAGCTCTCTGAATCTGTGATCCCAGCTGCACACTCCTGTGTGTGACAGCGTATTTGCGTGGTTCATGTTCCCATGTGGTAAATTCAGTGGGCTCAGCATGTGGCTGTCACCTCTTCCTCTTCCAGTATAATTCTCCAATTTTACAAGTTTCCCATTGTTTCATACACAGATTTCAGAGTCTTTTTAGTATTTTTAAGGCATTTCACTTGTTTATGACTTATTACATCTGGGTGGTTTATTGTTACCATGTGAGCATGGTTGGCAATTAATGCTAAAATCAGCAGATTCAGTCTGTCTGAAGCAGAACAACAAAGGCCTTGAGATATTTCACTTGCTTTGAACCTACATGCTTACACCTACATTTTCCATCCTAAACAAAGGTCTTGATTTGAAAACTGCAGGTACTTAGCACCTCTGAAAAATCAGCCAAGTCTAAATATGAAATAAACTCAGCATTTTAAAAATGTTACCCTGGAAATTTCTGGCAAATCTTTTGTGCAGCATTGGAACAGGCTGCTTAGTCTGCTAGTGTTTTAAAGTCAAGTGCTCTCTGTAATTTGCTGCAAATTGAATCTCAGTGTGCCTCAGTATTTTCTTTGTGATGTGACCCTTGAGTGTAGGATGCTGGACTGTTCACTGTGGAACTGTGAGATGTTGTGTGACTGGGCCGGGAAAAGCAGGCTGTCTTCCTTATTTAGACTCTTCTTGACTGCTGCATGTTCAAATTCTCCAATTTACACATAATATCATCATCATCATAATCCTTGTGTGCTCCCATATATCAAAGATTATGTTAAATCTTCCTTCTCTGCAACAGCACTCACCACAGGCCTGTCTGCACACACTCACCAGGTTCTCTTGTTGTCAAAGAAAAGGACAAGGAAGAGCTTTTCTCCTGCCTCTGTCTGCCTCTGCTCCCCCAACTTCAACACATCCATGGGCGGGACAGGGATGGGGACTCCATTGTGAAGCAAACCCTCACGCGGCATCTTGGGGTCGATTATCTAGTGACACAGGGAAAGGATATTTAAGAACAAAATCCTTTCAAGTAATGAAGAGAAGGCATTTTTTTTCTGTTCTTTCAGTCTATCCAAGCTAGACAAATAAGTCTACTTTGGATGGTAAGCAAAATTGCTTGTTATGTTTCAGTGGCTCTTTCTGAAAAAACTTCGTCCTCGAGCCTTCCCCTGTAGAAGGGAAGCCAGTCAGTTCGAAAGTCAGGCATCCAATCTTAAAAAAGTGAAAGGATCTAAATATGTGGTTCTGTGTGGCTGTAGATGCATCTACACTAATTGGTAATTCAGTACAAACTCAGTATTGTTGTGTTCAGCAAAGATCTCCCTCCCTCACTTCAAAATCATACAATAAATGTAACAAGACTGCTGTACTCCACAGGCATAACATGATTTCACAACAGCTCCATTCTGGAACAACCCAGTTGACTTGAGTGGCATTGCTCAGATTTACACTGCTATTAGATTAAAATCAGGCCCAATATTCTGAGAGAGTTGACAAGCAGTGCTGGCTTCATCAAGCTAGGGTAACACAGACTATAGTAATTTTGAAGAGAAGTAACAACAGATGCATCAATTCTCCCCAGTGTCCAAATTGTGCTATGTGATCACAGGAGGAGAACAAAACAGCAAAAGGTGGATGCAATACTCCATCTATTCTTCTTTGCCTCCTAAGGTCTTGAAAAAGTAGATTGGCTTTGACACTGGCCATCTGTAGTATGAAGGACACTTTACCACCACAACAGGCTGCTATTAAAAAAAAAAAAGCCTTTTTTGGAGGCAGTCTCAGTGGCTAAATACATTTTAAACCACAGTTTAACTCTGGCTGTAGCCACACTGACAATTAAAAATGCTTTGGTTGGCCAAGATGGCTAGCAGATCCACAGCTGTTCCCTCCTCTGAGCTCCCACTTAGAGTAAGAGTATAGATGAGCGTCACAATTCCAGCAGAATCCGCCATTTTTTATGGCATCAGAACTGTGCTCAGTCACAGCCAGGCCTGCACACTGTGTCAGCTTACGCCCAGTCTCACAGCTCTGCTGCTTGGATGTAGAGACCCCTCTAATTTCTGTGATGGCCACTTTCTTTTAGCCCTTACAATTTGTCAGCAGTCACAAGAGTTGTCTGTCCTTGCCATCCGAAACAGAAAGGTACTTAAGGGCATGGCTGCAGCCACATGGAAATTACATGAAGCAGAGATGGCAGGAAAAGCCATACCTCAATAAGTATATTTAAAAGCAGCAGAAACAACAAAACATGGTTAGCCTACCTCATGTCCTTACTCATATCCTTATTTCAGCAATCTCTGTTGACCACTTAACAAGCACTGAAATGCCTGCAGTGGTAGTGGCACTTCCTAGCAACACCTGCATGCCATGTTTTGCTTTGAAACCAAGTATGGTGCTCAATGAAGACAGGTTTATGGATTTCATGTTTATAGAAAAACAAAGAGATATATTTATCTCCAAAGAGATAAATGTTAAGGAACTATTGTTCAAGGGACTAGGTGCAAATGCACACGAATATATTCTCATATTTAAATCAAACATATGGTTATTGAAAGAGGATACATATGATAGGGCACCTACATGTGGAATTGTACTCACTACACAGGAAAATGTGCAGGCACTTAAGACACCAGGTGGACCATGGTGCCTGCATTTATAAAATTTACGTCTTCTCATCCCAAAAGTACTAATTACTTTCAGGCAAGGGGAGGGGAGGGAAGGGAAGGGGAGTTCCTATCCCTGACAATGAGAGGCCAATGTTTTATAAATTCTCTGCAATGCTCTGAAACAATGAGCACAGGGAAAATTAACTGTGCAAAGGAGAAAGAAAAAAAACACATATTGCATTATTTTGGGAAGTTTTCCTTTTCTGTCTGGTTACACTGCACACTAGCACTGTGTTCTGGGCTACCTGCACTGCAGGTACAGGTTGCGAGAGAACAGCAGGGTACTTACCAAGGCAGGGTAGGAAGGATAGCCACGGCACTTGGCCCACACAAGCTCCAAGGGCTCCAGCTCAGCCTGACTCTCAAAGGACATCAAGAGAGTTCTGCCTAAGGGACAGGAGGACACACAGCTTAGAAGGGCTATTACTAGCAAAAGGGTTATGGTAACACAAGAAACCACACTGTCATCTAACCCAAGCATGATGGCCTGCGTTGTCTCAGTAGCAATCAGCTAAAACAGTTGAATTACTGTTGTACTTAAAACCTCTGACAAAACAAAATGGAAAGCCACTTATTGTTTGTACCCATATGCATTGGGTGGCCAAATGAGATGTGATATGACACACATTTCATCTGCAGTAAGTTTATGATAAAATTTAGTGTGCACTGAGCTCCAGCCTTCTTTATGCTCTGTCAGTACAGTCATGTTCAGCATTAAGATAAAGCCACAGCCTCTTAAATCATGGGTCCAAGTCTATGCATGCATGTAGCTTCACATGTACTCTTCAATATGGAAATATTAATCCAATCAAGTCACTGAAATCAAATGGCTATACAAGAGATGGATTTGGTCATACACATGAAATCTACCAGCTCATGATCCTGGAAACGGAGTAATCTTCATTAATGCAAATTTTATAACAAGTAGTGCTTGCTGTCTGGAAATTGAACAAACAACTGGCATTGAAAATTGAATTTAGAAAATGCTGAGTACAACCCAACTGAGCACCCTGTCAAGACAGATTTGATGTGCTTCTCAACTATTGCATTCCAGACATATTCTTCCATTAATGAATTTATATTCTAAGACACAGAATTGCCTCACTGAGCCTAATTCTTATGTTACCAGCCTCACTCTGTAAGCTTATCTCCAAAGAAGATTGCTGAACACACAAATTCCAGGATAATAATGGTTCTCAAAGAGCCATGACAAGAGCCTGCACTCGGGAGCTGCACAGAAGGGTACGGGCATTCCAGGGCATCAAAACTGAATTCTGATTTCAGCACAGACCTGCAATAACTCTATTGTTGACATACCATAAGAAAGACAAGAATCTGGTTGTGTGAGCACTGAAAGAATGGTATAGTGCCTTGGGTAGTGACAAGTGAGGAGTGTGACAATTTTATAGACATATAGCACAGTTTGACAAAGACAACTTTGTTATGAGGACCTTGCAAGCAATACAAGAGGGAACAGCTATGAAGTCATCTCCAGAGAGACCCCTCTTACAATTAACTCTTCATATTGCAGCATCATTAAAGAGAACTAGTCCCAAAACAGGAGAAGACAGTGCCAGGCACATTACACACACCAGCCCACCAGAAAGTATCCTTCCAAGGAGAAGACTGGGCATAAGCAATCAGCAAAGGTGAAAGCAGGAAAAATCTTTTATGCAATAACCTAAATTTGTAACAAAGCAGGTAATAATGCCCAGGCAGGTCAGCAGCCTGATCATAAAACCTGGATAGTTTGTCCAGGACTGGTTCCTGGTGTGCTTTGGGATGTGTTCCCTTTGGTTTAGATGGATGTCAGCCCTACAGTGCGGTGGGACCAGAGCAGTGTGTGCTGTGCAGCAATTCTCACCTGAGCCACTGAAATCAGGATCTCCATTCACACCTTCCACGAAGGGCATCCGAGAAAGAGCCGGTTTTCCTCGACTGCGCTTAGGAGGCATCAAACCACTGTTAGAAAGACATCAAAAAGAAGGGCATTAGGAGAAAACAGATTATCCTTGAAAACAAGGACAAGGAAACAGATTCCCCAGCTCTGCCTAAAATACTGAAAAATTACTGCACTGGTGCCTCACTGACATGAAAACTGAATACTTGAGCAAAATGTGATCTCTTCTGGTGAAAGCACAGTGGACATCATCCCAGCTTTCCCATGAACTACGAAAGGGCCTAATAGAAACCAAGCTGTAAACATGAGAAAGAAACCCAGCAAAGATGTCACACTTAAGAGCTGATGTAGTGATGCTTTTGGAGTTTTCATGAGCTATACCAGTTGTGTATAGATAGCCCTCCAAAACAACTCCAATATGCAACTGGACACCTTCAGCCCATATCCTGAATGCCCTTTCACCTCATTACTACAATACTACAAACATTTCAGAAAACGGACTATCTCCACCTCAAGCAATCATATTTTTTCATATATTGTAATTATTTTTTTCTTTTACAGTCTCCTAATAAGCAACCTATTCTGAGTGACTTTGGTGCTCAAAAAGAAAGATTGGAGAAAAAGCAGTCAACAGAACTGTTCCTAAATAGAATAACTGTACAAGTTATCCATGAGACATCAGCTTGGTTTTAATTCCTTGTTTTGGGGGTGTCACATAGCTCTAATGTAATTTTTACTATGTGAATTGCTTGCAGTTCTTGCAATAAGAACTTAGATCACAGTTCTCATCTTCACGGTACTGTACAAACATCAACTAATAAGTCCACACACTCCCTATGAATTCCCTATGAATTTGTGTCCATCACTTACAGATGGGGAAATGGAGGCAAATATGGTCGGGCCATAAGGCCAAGACATGGCCTGAAAGGCAATTTCTGGCTCCCAGTCTTGTTCTGACAGCATCCTCACCCCATCAAAGATTTCTGCATGACTCCAGGACCCTCATTTAAATGACACTATAACTATGCACAAATCCGCGTGTCTCCTGTTTCCCTTCAGTGCAGCTTCTTATTTTACGATAGTTTATTGCAATAACTTCTTGTAAGATCTGCACAGAGGTCATGGTAGCATCCAGCTTACAGAAGAAGTAATGACTGAGATGAAGATCTGGACACACAGCCCAGAAAACAGAGGAAGAGATGAAGTGCTGGGTGTGTGTCTCATCTCAAAGAAGGGCTGAAGGTTCTATGCCTACAAGTGGCTCAGCATGTGCAAAGAGAGATAATTTACTGGGGTGCCACATGCTGCCCTTGGGTTGCCCAGCACCTGACTGTGGAGGTAGGATCACTCTGCGACAGAGAAAAGCCCTTGCATCAAAATTGCTCCTCCAAACCCAGGGCCTTGCCCTTTGTCATGGGCATGATAGACTTTGCAAACAGATTTACAATGGTAACACTAATCAAACCTTAGCTACAAGTGCAAAATTATACGCCTCTTTGGGTAGCTAACGTTTAGGATCCCTCTGCCCAGCAGAGCAGAGTTTTCATTTGAAAAATGCTCCTGTGATTCAACCCTGCTGCAGAACAATTTTTTACACAGCTAACAGTTTTGAACTGTTGTTTAGCCCTGAGAACGGGTGTACGCAGGCATATAATTTTAAGTGCCCAACTAACACTGCAAGCTTGAAATCTTACACAACTGAGTACATGCATTGTGAGGAAGCACAAAATGTCCAAACACATTTCTCTAGTGATGGGTCATGTTCAAGGCACTGCAAACATAACCACAAATATCAACTAAAAACATCTTGCTTCTGTCTGTCCTGGATGATCTTACCCATCAAGCTCAAATGTGCTCAGCCTGCCACTCAGAGCACACACAAACGTGATTCTGGCATAACAGAGGTTTTACTGTGCAGTGAAAAAGGGCTGTGAAATAACTTAAATCAGTGCTAGGAGGGCTGGACAGGTAAATAAGACCAGAAAATTGACACAGCACTCATACGTACCTACTGAAATTGACCAAAAGATGTCAGGTGTTTGCTCTAAGTCTGTTGTAAGTCATGTTTGAAGCACCTAGTTCTACTTTTAAACTTCTGAGAGGAAGAAAGCAGCAATTCAGTAGGTGGCAGAAGTTCAGCTTTACGTGCAGTGCTGAACTGAAAATCTGAATTCAAGTTTTTTCCAATTTTGGCTCTCAAGGACTGCAAGGCATTCATCAGCAGAGAGGATGTGTATGCATTGAGAGAGACAAGTATAACAGATACCCACTTGCTTGAAAAATCAAGCTCTGCTTTTGGGACCAATAACTTAAAAGAACAGGACAGAAATACAGCAGCTTTTTGTCTTTTACAGTAGGCACAGAAGTAACAGTTCAGGCTAGGTTTAAAATGAAGAAGTCAAAGAACAAAACCAGAGAGATAAATCCAGATGCAGAAGGTGCTCCAGGGCACAGTTTTGCATGGGGCACTTACCTGCAGGATTCAAACACCAGTCCACTGCCCAGGGCAGAGCTGCACTCGAAGTCAGAGCCACTTTCTGCATGCTTTGCAAAGCCATTAGTCACTCCTGCCAAGGAGACAAATGGGAATGACAGAGATTGACTCCTGAGAGCATTCCCGAGCCCAGAGCACGCACAAGAAGCCAGATGACAATGGTTTTCCCCCATCCAGGCATCCACCACCCCCAAGTTCCCATGGGCTCACCAAAAGTCCAACAGCCATACAAAAGGCAAATTCATGGCAAGGTCACTATTGTTTTTTCTAGGTGTAAATATCGAATTGCCACAAGGCACACATTTCTGGGAAACACCTTGTTATGAAAATCCTATTCACAATGACCTGCTTCTGCAGTAACACAGATTCATCACACCAGACACTCCCTCCCGTTAGGAGAAATCGGTTGTGTCTGAAATCATGGGAGGAGATGGGGTCATATCAAAAAAGCAGTGCTGCAACTTGAAAAAAAGCCAGTAGTGCTGCTTCAGCTGAGGAGAAACATCACTGTGTAGTTATCAATGATTTTCCAGCACCCTGCCTTTACTTGCCCTTTTTTTATTTTCAGCCTCTCATTCTGACCTGTATCCAATGCAGATGACAACTTTCTCCTTTAATTACCAACAGATGATGATGGAGAGTCCCTCAACTCTGGAGAAGTCATTTGTGATCCCTTTAACCTGTCCTGGTAAGTCTATCTCCACATTCAACTGCCTTCCTCCCACTCTCAGTATGCTAGCAATCTTATAGTTATAGTTATAGTTATAGTTATAGTTATAGCCTTATAGTTATGAGATAATATTTGAAGTGTAGGCCAAGTCAAACCTTACAGGTGGGAACTGTCCCACAACAGCTGTTCACACAGAATCAAAAGAAATTACAGTGCTGTCACTCAGATGTCTCTTTCCTCTTGTGTCTTTCCAAATTTCACCTCAGGTGCTTATTCTTATTTGCAGATCTAATTTGAAAAGGAATCTTCTTGGTATTCCCACCAATTTTATTTAAACTCCAGAACTGAGAGTACAGCTGATTTAAAAGCAATGTTTAACATCTCATCTTACATGGGTGCTGTGTTACTACAGACAGTGCACACTTCCAACCAAATGCATCATTTCTGCAGCAGGAAACTCTCACTCCTAAGAGTGATCAAGCCAACACAAACCCTTCTATAAGGGCAGGAATGCCAATCTCAGCCCAGAGTCTCCAGACAGGCCTCTCAACAGCTTTGCAAGCAGCTGGGCAAATTGGCTTGCCCTACACAAAATGGAAAACTCTCTCTTACAGCAGCCATGTAGACTAGCAAAGAGAAGAATCATTTGTGACTTCCCTGGGTTTCATCTTGGTACCTTTAAATGTCTAAAATGGAGGTGACTAGAGCTGAACTAAGATACCAAAAACAACATGTACGGTCAGTGGAGAAGAGAAGTGCAACTCATTATGGACATGTCTTGTCTGCCCTGTTTTAGAAACATGTGGAAGAGATGCAGCTTTCACCAGGCACATCTGGTCATGAAGCCTATGTTTTCTTCTAAGCATAAAGTCAGTTCCAGGTGTGTAGTTTGGATGCAGAAGTTTTTACTCAGCCCCAGGATTTCTATGTCCTCAGTCCCATCTCACAGTTTCCAAGGGTTCAGGGGGAAAAGAAATCCCAAAGAACTGGGATTTCCAATCAGGTTGGAAAAGACCTCTGAGATCATCAAGTCCAACCCATAACCTAACATCACCATGTCAACTAGACTATGGCACTGAGTGCCACGTCCAGTCTTTCCTTACCTCTCTGTCCTGCCTGCCTGGGTGACTTTTCTCGATTGCTCTCATTGCAGGTTCTGCTCTGTGGCCGCTTCCGAGCTTGTCGCTCCCCATCAGGGCAGGAGGGTGAAAGCTGCCCGCTCTGCCTGCAGTCCTCCCTGTTTTCCAGGGAGCAGTCCAGACCTCTCTGCAGCTTCACCCCGTTCTTAGCTTTTTTAAAAAGGACAGATGTTCGTCGGCCCACGCTGCTGAAGGAGGGGCTGGCAGGGGTGTCTGCAGGCGACAAGGCCAGTCCATTCAGGCTGTTGTTGGTGAGCAGGCGCTGGAAGGCTTGGCTCTCCCGCTGCAGAGCCTTCTTGTCAAAGAGCTCCCTGTCCAACACCACCCTCTTCTGCAGCTGATTCAAGGACTTACTTTCACTGATGGGTTTGAGTGTTGGAGGGTCCTGCAGAGAGTCTAGCTCCGAGAGGGAGGGTACAGGTCCTGTGGGCTCCAGGGTTGGAGGGTGCGGGGGCTTGGCATCATCTGCTAAAGGAGTAAAGAACCTGCCTGAACATTTTACAAAGACTTACTCCCAAAACTACCGATAGCAATTCTCATCTTTCACAGGGCCACAGACAGGAGAAACAGCAGGTCTTGACTGCTGACATGCACTTGAGAGCTGGAATTAAAATCCTGCCGCAACCTCTCACCTTTCTCCCTTTCCTCATCCCCATCCCTTGATGTTTTCTCCAGCCTCTGGTCCCGCAGCACAGTCTCCCCCTTGGCCATGGTCTTGTTCTGCTGCTGGGCCAGTTTCTGCTGAATGGAGTTGATCTCCCGTCTCAGGAGCCGGATGCGTCGTGTCCGTGCACCACTGGACCGCATGGTGCTCACTATGTCTAGTTTTTCCAGCAGCTCCTTCAGCTGGGCCTCCAAGGACAGGTGAGCTCGGTTCTCCGGGAGGAGGATGTTATCCACTGCATCAAAAGAGATTATAATAGTGAAGGGAAGGAGTAAGGCTCCTTGAAGAAGCATCTGGGACCACTGCCACGCCTCACTCCCTTTGATGCTATTCATGAATCAATCGCTTTAGTCCGGGGATTTAGCAATCATTAACCTTGGAGCTCTGACTTCCTTCCTTTGGGCAAAAAGGAGCTGATTTAACTTGCACTGCCCTTTAGTTCCCCTTACTGTCCCAGGGGCCGCAGTGAAAGGATGTGTTTGCACCCCACGCAGAACAGTTCACAGTCTAGGTCCTTGTCAGAAACCTACTTCATTGTCAGCTAAAATGACAAAATCAGACCACAAACAGAACTGGTCAAAACATAACGTTTGCCATTCCTCTGGCTCTCTTGAAGGGCTGGCCTCCAAAGGAACAGGACAGACAGTTGAAAGACATACTATCATACACCAACACAAATTTTATAATGACTCTCCATCTGTACCCAAGAGAGCTTCAACATTTAGGAAGCAGATGGCAGACTGCAAGCTCTGAGTGCTTCACACTGGCCTAAGTATTCTGTACTAAGTTTAGCCAAGTTATTCAACCAATGCTTTGGAGCTGCATCTCAAGAGGGCTGTAGGGATGGATGCAACCATGTTGGGAATGGGAAGTCTCAGGTAGAAGGATTGATTGGGTTCCACTACTTTGACTGCCCCATCACCCCCTCCCAGACCTCAGTGCTCCAGCTAACCCAGTGGCTCTACACCTTGCCAATTTACAATACAAAGAAATGCATGAGCTTTCCCTAGAGCGAAAAATCCTAGATCCACCTTTGCACTGCTTTGTAAAATAGCAAGTTTGTACTACAGGCACAGCACAAATCAAAGAGCATGAGCAGTTTACAAGGCTTTTCTGAGACAGACATGCCCTAAGAGAGCTGGAGCTAAGCTGCACCTAGCTCAGAGTGCCCAGCTCACCTGAAATCCTGCTCTCTGAGGCTCTAAAGGAGTTAGATATATGCCTAGGTGAACAGATGGATAGGAAAAGTCTTGTATGTAGAATGATGGGTGTGATTTACATGCAGGCTGAAAGACATGCTCAGAACAAAAACTATGATCTGCCTGAGAAAAAAATGTTAATAAGTACTCACCATCCTCCCAAGAAAAGCAGTAAAAGTCCTCAGTTTTGGGTGACTCAGGCAGGTGAATCCCCACACCAGTGTCAAAGCCAATGCTTTCAGCCTGCCGCCGTGCGTGACGCAATATCGCTCCTCCGAAGTCTCTGAGCCGGACAGCTGCTCGGTGGAAAATCGTGTCTTTAGCATTATACCTCATGCAGTTGGTAACTATAAGGTTAAAGTCTTCCTCAAACTCATCCAATGTTCGGTACAGGTGGGACTCCAGCTTCCGCCTCATGGTGGAAAAATCCATTGGGTTGGAAATGAATTCCAGGTAATCTGGAACCTAAACATATAAAACCTGTACAATTACAAAAACCATTTACTAGCCAATTAGAGTGCATCCATCATAAGCACTCTTAATGCCCTTTCCACTGGCAAGGGGTAGCGCCAGAAATTCATTTCTGTGTCACCCAGTCAAGGCAGACACACCCTGGCTCTGCAAAACATTACTTGTACAAGATGTGCTAAAGCTTCCAGAAAAAAATGCCCTTTTTTGGCCCGGAAGGATACTCACATCATGAGTCCTTTTTCAGATATTCTTTAGTCCACCAGGAGCTTGGGACAAGGTAGTTTATGCTTCTAGAGTTATGACAGCACATGAGCCTCTGCCCAGCAATATCTTATCTACAACCCACTAGACACCTCTAGGAAAGAGACTTGCCTCATTCAGGTTAACAGGCTCTGTGAAGATCTGGGCAGCATCCTTCTCCTGCAGTAGATCCAGTGTTGTGCGCAGAAGGACATTGAAAGGGGTCAGCTGTAGCTCCATAGCAGCCTGCTGAACCTTGACCTGGGAATGAGAAAACAGTGATGAGCACAGTTACGGAGGACAGGATATGTGAGTGGTATCTCCCTCCAGTTTCTTCTGAATCATCACCCCGGCTGTACTCAGTGGTGGAAACCTCAGGTCGGCATTCCACTAGCCTGGTAGACTCATTGCTGTAGAACTTCTGGCAAACACATTGTGCTCTCCACGTGCAGGATGTACATCAGCAGACAGCACTTTACAGAGTCTAACTGCACAGTCCAATCCTTTTATATACGAGGAACTCCTGTTTATTCAATCTCATCAAGTCAAAACAGGAGGAACCCCCAGAAAATTAAAAGATACTACAACTAAAAATGAAAACAGGCAGAGGCTTTTCACACTTGGTAAATTATCCTGTAGAACTCCCTGCCTCATGATATTATTATTATGCCAATTATCAACATTATACAAAAGTTGAAAGTATGCAGGCATTTACATGAACAACAGCGTCCATAATTAGACTATAGAGCATAAACAAACTTTAAGATATAAGCTCTCAGACTTCAAGGCAGAAGCCAAACAACAACAGTGGTCTGATGTCTGCAAATTCCTAATGCAGTTTCTTATATCCCTTATTAAGTCTCCAATATTGTTTGATTTCAAGCAAACAAGTTGTAGTACTGAAAATCTTTTCAAAGAAGACTGGAACAGGATAAAAGTAATTATTTGTCTTTTAACATTTTAATTTCTTTGATCTTATAATCACTCGTTATGTCATTAAATCAACCACTCCAACAGCAAAGGTAAGCAAGTCTGTTTACACAAAGCAAACTGATGTGCTAAGCAACAAGACAGCATCAGTGAGAGAATGAATGAAGACAAGATATAAAGACCACACTTTTCCCCCAGAACAGGAAAGAAGTCAAACAAAGATGCATGATTCTGAAGTATCCTTCTCCACTCACCTAAAAGGTGGGCTGGGATAGACCTCCAACTAGACACACTTTTCTGTGATATTTTATTGCTTTATAAAGCACAACATAGTTTCCACAAGCTTTTATAGATTTAGCCAGCTGTGACAGGGATATGCCAAGATATCAAAGGTGAACAAAGCCCAAGAATGATTTTTTTTTCATCCTCCTACCTAAAATACATCCATACAGCAAGCAGGGCTGACCTACTGATGTAAATCAAGGACAATGCAGCAAATGAACCAGTGCTGGCATCAAAAGGACTCCAGAAAAGCTATGGGTA
Organism: Lepidothrix coronata; assembly: GCF_001604755.1. NCBI lineage: Eukaryota > Metazoa > Chordata > Aves > Passeriformes > Pipridae > Lepidothrix > Lepidothrix coronata. The sequence continues at coordinate 33,888 of NW_016690443.1, forward strand.
ATTTCTGGCCACAAAAAAACTGCTCGCAGAGGAGCTGTGATCACAGAGGATGCTGCTTTCCCTCTGCCTGGCTCCCTGCAGACAGCCTGAAAGCACCCAGGCAAGGCCTGAGGACACGTGTAAGGGCTCACTGTATCCAAGGCAAGCCTTTCATGAAGCTGTCCTTGAAGATACTCCTGCCAGAGAGCATTGTCGTGGGTGCAGCAACCAAAGGCAAGCAAAGACCCTCAACAGGAAAAGCTGGCAAGCATGGGAAGCAACCTTGACTGGTGCAACTTTGGAGATCTGCACACAGCTCAAAGAGCAAACTGGAAAATTTAGTAAATTGTCTCCAACATAAAACTTTTTCATCCAAAAAATGTACATAGAGGACAAATGACAGGAATTTTTAGCTTTAGAGATTAAGAGCTGAATTGCGATTTAGACCTTTCTCTGGAGTAGGTGTTACCAAACTCCTGAAATTATTATGAAAGGAAATCTAACTTCTGTTCTGCAAAACACTTGCCCAGAAATAGAAGGGTAGGTCAGAAATCAAATCCACTATTAGTTATGCAAATACATTTTCCCAGTACTTTGCAGCCCAGCCCTGGTTCTGAGGGCAGAGGCTGCACAGTGCAAACCTGTGACTGACACAGGGAGAGAGAGTTCTGCGCACCCAACAGTCAGACTCTATGAAAAGAGGAAAAGGCTCAAGAAAAACTGTTGTGTTCCTCCTCTGCCTCCTGCAGCACAGAGTGCTTGCATGGGACTGAAGTTAAGTGCAGCAACTCAACAGCCAAAACTACTCACCTGCTCCCGTTTGAGTTTTTCCCTCTTACGGATCAGCTCAATGAGCAGTCGAGCCCGCTCCAAGTCATGCCGCAGTTTTTGCCAGTACTTCAGCTCTTCCTTCACTGCACTGGTCTTCTCATCCTGCTCCTTCTGTAAGATACAACAGTGGGGTGAGATAAAAAACACAACTGGCTTCCTGTGTTTCCTTCTTTTTCTGGGCATCCCCACTGAATTGCTCTCCTCTTCCTCCTATTCACTTACCTCTTGTTTAGACTATGTCCCCTCCTTTCTACAGCATTTAGCTGTAACAAACACAACATCAGCCTTTCTGGATTTTATATTATCTGTGAAGTTAGCCTAAGTTATACTGTAGCTACACTCTGGGAACACACTTCAGTGCATGCTCATTTACACCCTCCCAGCTTTTATATCCAAGTTTATTACAGAGGCTGGAAATTTTTCTGTTGGCTGCTATGCACTGAAGCAGCAGCCCAAAGCATTTACAATATAAAGCCAAGGTGACCAAAAGCAGGGGAGGAAGGAGCTATTATTATCCTCCTTGTAACCAATAAGAAATAGAGCCACAGAAAGACATTTGCCAAAATACAAAGGAACAGCCAACACCAGGAGATGAGCTCACACCTTCCAAGACAGACAACCTATCCAAGTTCAGTGGTTTCTCAACAAAATCACCCTTCCTCCCCTAAATCTGTAGCTTTCTTAATGGCTTGGATGATATACATAAAGTGCATTCACTTTCACACAATTGCCAAGAAGACAATTGCTTCACAAGATCTTCATGGTTTATATTAATAGGACATTTGTTTTTAAGAACTTACGTATAGCAAATTGCCAATGTAATACACCACGGAAATGCTGCACTTTTCCAAGCTCCATGCTGATAAGTGGGAAATAATTTTTTTATTTATCATCCAGAGCAGTCTTCTTGCATATGAAAAGTCTATAAATTCCTCCAACTATAGTAAAAATATACGTGCACATTGTATACAATACCTACTGACAGTAGGTATACAATACCTACTGACAGGTTATGTTAGAGGATAGAGTCCAACTGCTTCATTGGTTCACCAACTACTTCTCATGCCAAATGCAGTGCTGCTTAATAGCATCGAGATCGAGTGACTCTAGACACCAGCTCAGAGGAGGAAGCAAAGGAGTCCAGAGCTGATGATTATGTCTAAACTTCCATATGAATGTGCACGGGACAGGCAGAAATTGAAGCAGAAGGAAGAATGACCCTGGAATTTGGCCAAAACTCTGGAGCTAACACCCATTTTCTTTAATCACTCGCAAGAAAAGTGATTTTATAAATCATCTAAGAGATCAGTCCACCAAGGGTCCATCACACCCTTGTCCAATCCTGGGTCTCCTAACTCAGGAGAAAAACTCCCACCTGCAGATTCATCAACACAAATTTTAGTAGCATGATGGATATCCCACTAATATACTAACTCAGTTCTTCAGGCATGAGCATACCAAGAGGAGACCAGAAGACACTTAAATCAGGCCTCTGATCCTTTCACCCTTAATGCCCTCCTCAGCCATGTGCCAAGTACATCTCTCCCTGGAATGCGAGCTCTCCATCCTCCCATGGGTGTTCAGCTGGGGACCAGTACCTGCTCTGTGTTCCGCTGGGATTGGAGATGTGAGTGCAGGCGCCGGATCAGGGGCACCCCATTCCTCGCCTGCCGCTTCAGCAGCCAGTAGTTGTGGAGCCTCTGCATGAACTGGTTCTTCCTTTGGAGGGATAGCCCACTGCAAATTTTGTTCAGCCTGAAGGAAGCAAAGAGATGTCATAGAGCCAAGTGCAAAGCAATTGTAACTCTGCGGACCCTTAGGTTTCCCGATGAAGCTTTGCAGTGCTGTCTCAAGCACACTCTGAAACAAACATAAGCTGGTATGATCTGGGATCTCCTCAGCATGAATACATATGTGCCTACTTTTCACAATATATCCCTGTGTTAGTAGAAACTTGGCTGGAGGGTCTCACCAAGCACTTGCCCCAGCACTGTCAAAGTAAGCAATCACCAATTCAGCTCCAAGCCTTAATCTAAAAACTACTTTCCGTGTTAAGAACTTTCCAGGGGCCATTTAAGCCTGATGTTACTAAGCTGGAGTCTTGAAAGGAGTCCAATAATAATATATCACCTATTTTAACCCTTGCTTATCATTTTTAGATTATACATGGTGCCTTATCAGCAGTTTCCAATGCCTATCTGTTAAAATACCAGCAACACATCAACACACTTCCTAAGGCACCAAACAAAAATTCAGCACTACCTAGTTCTGCACAAGGAAGAGCTGGGAGAAAAAAATAAACAGTCAAATTCAAAGCTGCTTGCAACACTGACAGGTTTGACATGCTCTGTAATAAAAGGAAGAATTAAGAAACTGAAATGAGACTTAAAAAAGGTCAGTAGTGGGATGACCCCTACCTGCCTACCAACCTGTAATTCCTGAAGTATTTTAAAAACACCTTCATGCCAGACGGGTGTTTGCTGTTAGGGACCACCATGAAATCTGTGTTACACAACAGTCTAGGATGGCTGCTTGGCAAAGCAAGAAAAGCACAGTATGCCAGTGACACTCACGTAGAAGAAAGCCAGTCAGGAATCATGCTGCAGAGCACTCTGGACACAGCAATATTTATTGCTAGGCCCTGACTGAAGACTCAGTGTTTCCAAGTTCAACAATGACAGGGACTGAGTCCTTAAAACAGATCCTGTTCAGCTCCAGCTGTTCAACTCCTTCCTTAAACCTGCAACACTCACCTGTAAGAGGGAATTTGTGTGATGGTCACCATGGGCACAGACGAACGCCATTTGATCACATCACCAGGCTCCTTTTTGATCTTTTGCTTCAATTTCACTTGGTTCTTTTTCAGAGACCCTTTGGGAGGGGCAGAATTGGCTTCCTCCTCTCCCTTCTCCTTCACAGTGTCCTCCTGCCCATCACCACTAGCAGCTGGAGACCCCTTTTTTACCATCCCAGGCGGGGAATGACTCTCACAATAGGCAGTCTTGCGCACAGTGAATGTCGTGCCGTTGATGCTGGTCTCCCTCATGGGTTCAATCTTCATGAAGAGACCAGCCCTCTGGGCACAGGTGACATGGAAAGCAGTGTAACAGTTCACCTTGTGGCATTGAATAGCAGCTCCCATGCCCTTCTGCTTGCAGATACAGCATGTGAGCTTCCACCGAGCTGGAGGGATGTTGTTGATCCCTTCAATGGGCTCCAGGAAAACAGTGTTTGCAAAGCAGACCTCTGGGATCCAGATGGCACAAACCACGTGAGCCCAGCGGCCATCACTAGTCTGCTTGAAGGCTCCCCCTTTGTTCGGGCAAAGGACACAATCCACAGGGCGAGAAGGAGACTGTAAACAGCAGCGACAAAGCCACTGCCCCTCAGGGATATAGGGCACACCGTAACATTCCTGGTGCACGGCCAGATTGCAGATATCACAGAACAGAATGACATTACTGTTGTGACACTCATCGTCCATGCAGACACAGCAGAAGGCGTCCTCATCGATGAGGGACTGCTGAGCCCCATTGTTCCGGCTCTCAAGGTACGACTCCTTTTCCAATCGATCCACCAGCAGCTCAAAAGTGTCAGCAGAAACTGTTCCATAACCATCAGCCCTCCTCTTCTCGTTGACCATTTCCAGCCATGCCAGATCCTCCTCATCCATGTCATACTCCACTTCTACATCGAGGTCTTCAGAAGGCTTTTCCAAGTACCGGTAGTAGGCAGCAGGAAGAGGAGGGGCATCTGGCTGGCTGAAAGAGTCCAGCACACGGAAGTTGGGCTGGGGTAAGTGTAAAGACGTCCCTGGTGCATGTTTGGAGAAGGACTCCTTCTTCCTGCCTTTAGAAGGTGTTTTCTTAGATTTGGAAGGCAAAAGGGGCTGCTCACTGTTTTCCTTGTTGCTGTTGCACTCAGTAATGTCCTGGGCAGTCAACTCATCCTCTGTGATGAGTTTTAAGGGATCATAGATGCTGATGCGATGAAGCCGCCCATCAATGTCCACCTCCACAATCCGCTGGGCCTGAGCATATGTCAGCGTCTCCCGAGTCGGGGAGCACTTGAGGCTGTAGGGCGAAGGAGAACGCCTCCCCTCCAAGTTCTGTCGGGACCTCCTTCGAGGCTTCCTCATCACTATGGTCCAGAGACCCTGTAACAAAACAGGACAGAGGACAGTGTAAGACAAGGATACAAGCAAGAAACAGTGCAGACTGAAAAAATCACTCAACATTGCAATAGCGCAAATTTCTACTAGAGACTTCAGCAGTTTCAGGCTTGCTGAGCCTTTACACCTGCTTAGATACAAGCAGGTAATTGATATATCAACCATTTCTTGCACTGTGTATCAGAGCAATGCACAGCACCCTCCAACTTTCTCTATTTGCAACTCAGGAGATGTATGTACCACCATATCACCAGTGAGAAGAGCTCAAAATAATTTTACAGCACGGTATACAGTCTGCTGTGCATTCAGATCAGCAAAACATTCAGATCCTCTGAAATTCAAATACTACTTATCATATCTGCTTGCACCATTCGCATACTAAGGTCACACAAGCCAATGAGTTCTTCTCTGTTCTTTTGCCTGTGACTTTTATATCCCAAATAGCACACAAAATGTGCTGGATGTTTTCTAGTTCAAAAGGAATGCACTGTTCAGGTCTTATGAAAGCAGTTCCCAATTTTTTTTTTTTTTTTTTTTTTGTCACTGAGCTCCAGATGAGAAAAGTAGCACTTCTCCTTCAGTCCAGGAGGGAGCTCCTCCAAGTTTCACACCTAAGGGTTGCCACCACCAATTCTTCTGTTCCAACACTGCAGATGCAAAAAGTTCTATAATGAAAAATCATCCTCCAGCTTTGCTTCTCTTTCTCTCTCAGAAGTAGCTGTTCCTTACACCGCTCTCCAGATAGTGTATGCTGAACAGACTGTGTCCTTCCCAACATGCAAATGGGTCACAAACAGAACCAGAGGATGAACCAAGCAATATATCAGATACCAGATGTGTGTCCCTTCTGCTCTTCAGTGGGATCAAGGAGGAAGTGAAGGGGAACGAGCATGGGAACAAGCAGCATGGATCCAAATGGACTTATTAGCTCTGGCTCAGCGTTAGCCCCTCTGGAGTCATAATTCACATTCATGCACTTAAGCCAGTTCTGCATGGAGAATCCACAGGGGTACAAGGAGGAAAGCAGCAAGGCAGCTTCCAGACCACACCAGGAACCATGCAATGGTATTTGCTCAGAGCCTTAACAAAAAGCCCAGGCCATCTCTGTCCTCACAAACTGCTAATCAGCAACCCAGATAATTAGCTGAGAGTCGGTTCCTGACGTTAAGGAGGTGCCTGTCAAAGGGGAGCAGAGGAGAAGCCTGCAGCTGGCGAGATGATCTGGGGGAGGATGCAAACATGGCAGAGCTCAGTGATCTGAGGGCGAAGAAGGGAGCTAGCAAAGAGGGAAAGCAGAAAGAAAGCCAAGTGAGTAACACAAGCAAGAAAGGAGGGTCAACAGTGGGAACATGAGTTATGGGAAGAAATGAGCGGAGTCTGAAAGAAGTTGAAAAGTAGACAAAGAAAAGCAAATGTAAATTCTGTTTGAGAAGATAGGCCAGCTTATCTGTTGCTATGCAGAGGCCTGAACCTGCACCTCACCCTTATTTAAAGCAATCCCACACTCAGTCCCTTTCTGTGGGACCCATAGACAAGAAAACACACTATAAACCCACAATTTGTGGTTAGCCAATGCATTATTTGTGCTCTATGAAGGGCATAGCTCCAGAGACTCTCTATCACGTGAGTCAGAGCAAGCAGCACCTCACAGGAGTAGGACCTACAAGAAGTCCAAGCTTATTCCAGAAAGAAGCAACAAATTCCAGGAGCAACACATTTTTCAAGTACTGTTTCTGTGAACCATGGGATTAAGCCATGACAACATGTGTATTAAGAAACAAGCAGGCTCTGGGACGGGTTTTCAAACTCTTCCTTGCATCCACAGAAATAAGCTGCAGGTGCCAGTTTCAGTAAGCATACCCATAATGATGGAACCTCTAAACACAATTTTATTTCAGGTGTAAAATATGAGATGACAATTTCTACCTGCAAATATAGGTACCACAAATTTTGGGATGTTTGCCTTAAACCTTTAATCAGTCACTTGATCCACAGACCGCAGACACGCAACTGCACTTGTCCTAGCTGAGCTCCAAGGGCTTCAATGAGTGGGAAAAACAATTTTAAAATAAGGGCATAAAGGCAACTTGATCATCAAATGAAAAAAAAAAAAACCAAACAGAAAATCCTGCTGGCAAACAGCTCTCTTCCAATTCAGGCCGGTACAAGCAAAGAAGACATTGGAGGCAAAAAGATATATGGGCAAAAATATATTAGAGGATGAAGTAATTATTATGAGCTGACTGCACCCATAATTAATATTTTATTCAGGAAAAATGAGGTATTAGCCACTTGCTGAGGGACAAGCAAATTTCAGTGAAACAAGCTCCTGAAGGAAGGGCTATTTTATCTGTTGATGGGAAAAACAAGGGTACAGGGCTCCTTTAGCAAAAAAAATCAATGTATTTCTAGAAAAATTACTCAAAGTGGGCTTTCCACCAACTGCCATAAAACAACCCATTTGTAAAATACACAATTACTTAGCACTATGAAGAAGCATCTAAAATGGCATGGAAATTGCTGCCAGCAAGAGATGACTACCTGGGATAATACATGCACCTGGATAACAGGAGAGACACAGCTACCCACTTCCAAAAAAACTTTGAAAGCAGCAATGAAATGAACTCAGACCCACTGAGCTGAACACTATGACCTTGTCTACAACAACAGAAATTTCTAAGCGACAACCTAGGCATGTTTTGATCTCCCTGGCACACTTGAAAACACCTCCCAGCTACGCATAAAAAAGAATCCCTCTGCAAACAGCACCCATGCACACTGAAATGCTAAAGACACTTGACACTGGTGAGATTAAATGCTATTTCAGCTCATGCTGATTACGTCCTACCATGGACAATGGTTGCTGATGTGAATGCAGAAAGTTCAAACAGTCATGCTCTGACTATTGCCATAGTATGCTCAAAGCTTTCCAAAACCCTCCCATCACCCACTTCCGCTGGATATTGCGCCAGGAGCAGGGTGTGAAGTTCCTAGAGAATACAACTGAGCAAACAAAATGGCTACAATACATAAAGCTGCTGGGAATGAACTTAACTCCACCCCAGGAGTTCATTCAGGAATGGTTCAATTCTTCTGAGCAGCAGCTTTTACACCTGTAGGCAAGAGATGCCTGGGGGGGCTGCAAAAGGCAACCAAGCCCATCGCCAGTTCACTTAAATTTACTACAAAGGAGTCAAACGCTCCACTGAAAAAAACTGAAAGATCAACATGTATCGAACAACACCACAATACAGGCCCCTATTATACATGCAGCCTGGAATATCTGACACAAATGAGCCCTCTAAAGGGAAGGCGAAATGTTGCTGTGATTTACACCCATGCAATACTGTGTTGGCCATTTCCAAGAGCCAGAGGCACCATCTCACATTGCAGAAGGCCTCAGTCTCCTTCCCAACTCTCCTTCATGCTGCAGTCCTTCCTTCTAGCCTTCTCACACTGAACAACCAAGGATTCACTTTACAGCACCAGGTTTCTTTGCTAACGTGCAGAGGACACAAGGCTGGAACTCAAGGCAGTGGGGGAGTTTCCTGGCCCTTTCCAGGCATGGCTTGGTGATCCCAGTGAAAAACTGGGTCCCTCAACAATGAAGAACTTCAGTGACTTGCAGCAAGAAGGCCACCTGGACCTTAGTGAGCAGCAGCAGATGTGAGCAAAGTGGCTCTCGTTCAACTCTGGCACACCATGACTACTGGCAGTGGCTATAGCTCGTACAGTCCTAAACAGTTTGGGATTTGTTGTCACCAAAGACTGCCTTTCTTTGGGACATGTCAAATATGAGGTCTGGAGACGTTCCTCAGCATTGCTCTCCTGCACCACCAGCCACTCAGCTCTGCCACTTGTGGCTGTTTGCTGGGATTTAAAACCTACTCCTGTGCAATGGGGAACAGAAACCCATGGAGCTATTTAAGAAACGCATCTGCCAAACAAAAGCAACAGATGCCAGAGGAAAGAAACAACCTGGAACCGTTGCAGCCCCCTTTCCACCTTTTGCCAACCAAAATGCTGTTTAAACTCCTGCCGCCCTCGACAACACCCCTCCACGTTCCTGCACTTACCACAGGCTCATATTCCCTTCACACACCTGCCAAGGGTTTATAACTCCTGACACCCACACTGATGCCTACAACAAAGTGTGTCAGTGCTCAACAGATGTAATGGAGAACTGCCTGCCCTGGCACACAGAAACATCTTTATCGATCCCCTGGTACTTCTGTAACCAAATCAAGCTGACAGGAGATGCACCAGACTGCAAGAGAAGACCTCCTTCCAGAGGAGAGGGTTGCGAGACAGGCTGTGGATAAAGTTTAAGGTAACGTCTGGGCTCACCAACAGATGGTGTGTGCCATGAGCTGTGTCTGGCCTCAGCAGCAGTGCTCCGAGCGAAATGTGATATGCCATGAGCTGTGTCTGGCCTCAGCAGCAACTGAGGGAACTATGACGTGCCATGAGCTGTCAGGTGCCGGCGGGAGCTCCCCTCAGGAGCTATCCTGTGCAGCGAGGGACACGGGATTCCTGCAGGGAACTCCAGTAGCAGCCAGCGATCTGGGTCAAGGCACAGCAGGGACTCGGACAAAAATGAAGCCGACCCCGGGAGAGGAAAAGGCGCGGCGGGTGCCTGCGACGACCCCCGCCGGTGCCCAGCACTGGACCATGCCCAGGCGACACCTCCCCTCCCCGAGGAGCGAGAACACTCTCCAAGGAGAGGGGCCAGGCCTGAGGAGAGCGAGAGAGCGCGAGCCAATTGGAAGGCGATTGGCTGTCGCCGCCGTACATCCCAGCTCCAAAACCAATAGCAACGCAAGACTTTGCGGGACTAAAAGGGGGTGCGCTTGGCCCCGCCTGGGCCAATAGCGTAGGAGAAGGTGGGCGGTGCCCCCGCGACGCCGCGAAGAAGGGGGGCCAAGATGGCGATAAGGGGGGGGGTCGGCTGACACAGTGCTCTCCGTTCCCCGTCCCCAGGCGCTCGCCGCCGCCGCCTCCTCCTCCGTGAGGGCCCGCGGGCCGCTCCCTCCGCGTGGGGGCACAGCGGGCATGCAAGAAGGGCCCGCAGGATGCAGCGCATCGTGCTCCCCCAGCTCTTTCCCGCCCGCCCGGTCACCTTCCCGCGACCCTGGCGCGGGAGTGTGGGGGAGGAGAGACCCCCTGAAGGAAGGGTGTCGCGGTCTCCCACGCAGCGCTTTACCTGGCCGGCTCAGCGCGCCGGGGACGCGGCGTGTCCCCCGTTGCCGCCGCCTCCTTTGAGGGGAATTTTTTTGTCGTTTTTCTTTTTGTTTTTCTTTTTTTTTCTTTCCTCTTTTTTTTTTTCTTTTTTAATCCTCTCCGCCTCTCCCTCCCCTCCCCCCTGGGGCGGACGGGCTCACCCAGCTGGCGGCGGGAGGGGAGGGCGCAAGATGTCGGCTCCGTGCGCTCCGGCTGCCGCCGTCTCCTCAGCGCCGCTTTCTCATGCCGTTGCCGCCGCTGCTCCCGCCGCTGCTCCCGCCGCTGCCGCTCCGGCCCCGGTGCCGCTTCGCCCCCCACCACCCTCACCTCCCCCCCGCCCCCCCCCCCCCCCCGGGGCTCCAGCGCCCCCGACGCTCTCGGTGCTGTGGAGGCGGGGGGGGGAGCAGGGGACACACGCTCAAGATGGAGGCGGCGGTGGCGGCGGCAGCGCGGGCCGGCCGAGCGGTGGGGAAAGGCAGCGGCCAGGCAGGGGAGGGGGCTCCGCGCTCCGCTTCCCTCGCGGGCAGGCACTGCCCGCCCCTCCCCGGTCCCTTCCCACACTCGGGCCGCACGGAACGGGAGGTCCCCGGAGGCTTGCGGTGACGGGAAGGTGGTGGTGGGGGGGTGTCCGTACCCGGTGGCCTCATGGCTTAGGAAAGGTCTGCTCCCGCCCCTTTCCCCCTCCGCGCCTGACGGGGCAGAGAGCACCAGGGAACCGCGGCCTCCCGGCACCCGCCTCTGGCTCCAGGCGGCTGGAGAGCACTGCCCCGCTCCTCGCCTCCGCTCCCCTCCCCGCATCCAGCCTCGCGGGGGGGTTTGAGAGCTAGGGTATCATGCTAGGCAGTGTCTTGCAGCCAGTAGCCCCCAGGCCACGGGAGACGGGATTTTTGTCCCAGGCTCATTAGGGTGTCTTCATCTTGCACCCAGTTTTTTGCAGGAGGCATGGGATCCCACAAAACGTCCTGGAGCATTGCCAGGTGCCAAAGAATCTGTGGCTTTGTTTCTGCCACTCTTCGCCTAAACAAGCAGCACCAAACAAACAATGTAAATAGCAAGAGCCTGTATTTATTTCCTAGACCAACACTTAAGGTCCAGATGGCCTCCTAACATGCAGAAGTGTGAGCGGGTAAAAGGACAGAGAGAGGGATGGAGAGGAACGAACAAGGAAGAAGTTACATTTGCAGCTAAGCGGTGAGATAGGAACCGCAGAGGCTCCTACACTTTTTATAGAGTGTACCACATACTTGGGCATATGTATGCTGCACCTCCCACTCTGTGCAGAGTATTGCATAATATTACCATCTGAATTTACAGAATTAACTGTTTTAGAAGGAAAAAATGAATGCTGTTTTCCCTCATGTACAGTCCAGCTATAGATCTTTTGTCTCTTAACGTATGTTAACTGTGGAATCTGAGAGCAGACAGTCTATGACAAGTCTGTTTTGCAAAGTCTCAGGTTGGACCAGAGCTTGCTGAAGCTTTAAAAGCACGGGAAAACATGTTCCTTACTGCTGAACAATCTTACAACCTTCTAAGTACATACTGTGTATATAAAGGGTATGCTTTTTCTACTATTCATGTATCAGAACTTGAAAATAAATAATAATCTATTCTTGTCCTGCATGAAAAATAACATATCAAAGATTTAGAAATAAAGTCCCAATACTCTCGCTGATTTACATAGGATCTCACTTAACCTCAAAAGAACAGCTATGCAACAGTATGGTTCTAGCCATGAATGACTAAAAAACAATCTAAACCTCAATCTATAGATACATTTGCTTCCTAGTTAAACAATAAATAAAATTATTTCAATAACTGATGAGCAACTTCAAAAGCTGAAAAAATGGGTATATTCAGCCTGGAAAAGAGAAGCTTCGGGTAACCTCATTGTGGCCTTCCAGTCCCTGAAGGGAGCCAATGAGAAAGATGGAGACTTTTTAGAGCACAAGGGGGAACTGCTTCAAACTAAAAGAGAGTAGGTTTAGATTAGGTATTAGGAAAAAAAATCTTCCCTGTGAGGGTGGTGAGGCCCTGGCACAGGTTGCCCAGAGAAGCTGTGGCTGCCCCATCCCTGGAAGTGTTCAAGACCGGGTTGGATGGAGCTCTGAATAACCTGGTCTAGTGGAAGGTGTCCCTGTCCGTAGCGGGGGGGTTGGAACAAGTTGTTCTTTAAGGTCCTTTCCAACTCAGGCCATTCTAAGATTCTATGATTTTCCTTCTTTATGTGAGAATTTTAACAGTGGGTTTTACTTGATTTTTTTTTTTTAGCCCTTTCAGTGTGTTTTTTAAATATGACAAGCTTTTGCAAACTTTCGTTTTGATCCCCGTTTTGAAACGTTATACTCTTGGATTTGCACTGGAGTTAGCTTATTATAATCACATTAGGTTCCCTATTAAGTTCAGTGGGATGACTCATGCACAGAGATGTCCAGACATCTCCAATGACTGGGGGCCATGTGTTACAACATCAAAACAAATTATCCATCGTTTAGTTTTATATCAAAGCTGTGGAACTAATGTGTTATTTGGAAAAAAACCATTCTGAACTTCTCTCAACTCCCAGAGGCGAGTTAATTAAATTTCTTTGCTCTCCCAGTTTTTAAAGGGTACTAGTGCAAAACTAGTGATGTTGCTTCAAATGAAAGCAGGAGCTAAGACACCTAAAACAGAGTTGGGCACCTTCATTCATACTAATATCTTCTGCATCTTTATTTAAGTATATAAAACAAAAAGGGAAGAGAACTATAATTTAGAATGGAGAACTGATATTTTTTTCTTTGTTGATTCATTAACCCTCAAAACTGAGTAGTGTTTGTATCCGTCTTTGTCTGGTTGTTCTGCACTATTGCTAAAAAGGACCCCTATGTATTAAAAGTTAAAAGCCTGATACGTCAAAAGTGACAATCCTCAGCTGCCATTTATTTCAGCTGGATTTGCAAGTGCTCAACTGCACTTCCTAAGACCCTTGTTTTGTGTGGAGTATACATAACACTCTCAGCCTCACTAACATCAGAAAGGTGACACAAGCACCCAGCACTATCTCCTAAGTGGTGTTATTTTTTTTCCCCCTCAACATCCTACAGTTTTAAGACTTTTTTTTTTTCAGTTGAAGTGTTCTCAAGACATGGTTTATGGTAGGAGAATTTTTATTTTTCCAGCCAAGCTTAGCTAAAAAAAGTTAACTGACTTTCATTTAATAGAAATTCAATGAGCGTTGAAGATATAATATACTAACCCTTCAGTATTATTTAATGGAGTGCAATCCAGCAAAAAAGGAGTTATCAGTCAGCCAAAAAGCTGACTGAATCAGCTGTGAACCAGCACCAGCTGAATATCATACTAAAAGCTGTATAAACTCGTGCTCAGAAAATGGCCTTGTAGAGAGAAATCAGGTGAAACATTCTGTAAAACACATTCACCTGGAAACTGCAGCATTTTCACAGGGTACAGCTGGACTTAATGATCTTATTGGTCTTTTCCGACCTGAATGATTCTATGATAAGGTGCAGTGAGTGTACATCTGTTTGGGGGAAAAACAAATTAGTACTGGCTATTGTGGTCTTCATTCAGTCCTTCATGTCTTATTTCTCTTAGTTGCAAAAAGAAAAATAGCCATAATCACGTTTCCAGCCAACACTCTGCTGACCCATGATACAGGAAAATGCAGAGGATTAGGAATGCTTTCCCTGGTTGCTCAGGCAACAGTGAGACATGGGAATATGAAAAGGTATTAACAGCCTTTGTACAGTATCTCACTAGAGTTCTCAGATGTGTTTATATTTGTCTATGTTCTTCTTCTTTCCCATTATCCCATAAATGAAAACATGAAAATTATTTGTTTAGTTTGCTACCTAGAATGTGAAAATATTATATATGAAAACATATTATTTTTCTTTTTCCTACAGGATAAAATAAGTACAGTTTTCTGAGAGGCTGGAGAAATTTTCAAAACTGTGCACCAAAAGGTTTCTAGGTGGTATCCAAAACACAGCAACTATTGTCTCTCTTAAAAAATCCTTGTAATTTTGTGGTGTCTCTTAAGAAAATAATCATTGCTTCATCTGCTTTTTCTTTCCCACTTACATGTGCAAGTACCTAATAAATAGGTCCCGTAAAGTTCCAACTTCACAGACCTAATTAGCTATCAAAAAAAAAACTTGCAGAGAAGGATTGTTTATAAAGGCTTCACTTTCCAAATAAAAAAAATGACATGAATGTAAGAATAGCAAGTACGTAGTATTTCAAGTTAAACATTGGTATGTTATGTGAGACAGGCACAAAAATTCTATCCATACATCCACATAAATTTTCATCATACATCCTTAATATAAACAGCAAACATATTTGTGGCTGGCCTAATTTATGGAATTTTGGATCACTTTAGGGCTGAGTGATTTTTATCACTTGATTTTGTATTTTTAAGTATGCAAACTATGTAAGGGCAAACCATAATGAAAGGAATATGTCCATTACCTGTTGGTCATCAACAGGCACCACCTGCACCTCCACATAAGAGAATTCCTTCTTTGATTAACAGTGTCTGTCAGGGTCACACACCCCCTCTTGTTTCTTGTGCTGATTTTGAAGTACTTCAATCTTGGCCTGAGTCACTGACTCTCTCAAGCAGGTGTTTTTCAAGCTCCTTTCATGAAATGTCAATGTGATTTCCCCCTCACCCCCTTCTAGTAGCTCATTCTCTTCATTGAAACATGTCCTCAGATGCCACACAAGCACTGGAACAGTTTGTCTTCACAGACAGACATGGTCTTTCTGCTGCCGACCTGCTACATTTCCTGCTCTCTATTTTGAGTTCCTGGCTGGTACATACCACAAAAACCAAATACACATACACTTCCAGGGTTCCTGAGCCTGCAGAGCACCAGCTCCCTGCATTTCTTGGGACAGTAGGTATTGCAGAAGAAATAGTATTTGGCTCTTGGACAGTGAGCTGTCACTGTATGGGGTTGGTGGGTAAATGAATGAAACCAGAGCATGGAGCTCACACACCAGCTGTTGAGATTGCTCTTGCAATTTCAGAGCATTCAGTGTAAGCTTTCAAAAGAAAACTGACAGAGAAACCCAGTCCCTGAAACACAAATTATTTTCTGGATGTATACTCAGCAGAAAGATTGATACCAAAGAGACTGTACATGCTATCCCTGAAACAAGTGAAAATAATGCTTGCTCTCAGTAATCTATGTACCCTCCTTGGTTGTGTTCAAAATTGTTCTTCTCACACCCATTTTTATCACAAGTCCCCAGTGCCTCTTCATGTTTGTCCTCTGGTCAGACAGACAATTCCCAAAGGGCATCTTAGGTTATTCTTTAAAACTATGCAAGTTCCTCTTCAACTACCAGTAGACTGCTCAGTACATTCCTTCATTATGAAGATGTTTTCTCTCTCAACCATCATTACAAAGAGCCAGACAACTCTTCAGGTCTACCTATTCCCTTTTGGAGAAGGGCAAGAAGATTAAGTTACACCCTGAATTCCCATTTACAGTGGTTTAGGAGTTCTGTCTGAATGGGTTCTTTGCCTTAACAGATGACTTTCTGAAAGAAAGCTCTGTGCTCTGAAGATCTCCATAGATTTACTCAAATTTCTCTACAAGAATGAGCTTTTAAGAGTCTTCCCTGCCTCTCTGTGTCCAGGGTTGTATATAGTCAGGAGGTCAGCCTGCCTCACCTACAGCCCTGAAACATCTCCCCGTGCATTCACATTCACCTGGACAATGACCCTCCTCTGAAACCAGCAAGCCTCATTTTACCATGGCAGAGGTAGCTTTAAACATCTGCAGCTTTCCAAGATGTTAATGGCAGCTGCCGAGACATTCTCCCCAACTTCTGTTCGAGATTACGCAGGGCACATGGCAGCCAAATCAGATGCCAGGTTCAAAAGGACAGTATTCCAGCTGCTGTTTGACACGTGCAGCTAGAACTTCTCCCTTTCACCATTCAAGGAAAATGCAGGTCATCTCTCACTTAGCAAGAAGTCCCTACTTAAGAGACAAGTGAGGCAAAGGGCTTATACGTGATCCAGAGAGATATGAGGCAAGAGAAACCACGTCTCATCAGCATGGACCATCTGTGCAGCTACAGCAGGATAACATCAATACTGTCCTATCAAAAAGCAGCAGGCGCTGAAGGGTTATCCCAAGTGCTGCATGGCATGAGCTGCAATAGAGAGACTGCCAAGAAACACAACAACACTGTGTCCAGTTCCCAGTGAAGAGAGATCAGAAAATTCTGGTAATGTTGCAGTTTTCCCTTCCTTGAGGTCTGTACAGCAAAACCGAACATTACTGAAGAAAATTAGAGAGTACTGAAAGCAACATTGCTGAACCAAACCAAAATAACTCAGCAGCTACAGAAGAGGGGGAGATTTGAGAAACACTGCATGTATTACTGAGTTCACATGCCCTCTCAACAAATACTTTTCTCTAGCCCTGGGGACTATGTGCTCTGAGCTCTGATACAGAGAAGACACTTGTCTCTAGGCACAAATCCCTTGGGATGGACTTTGGAATGACTGGCTGAACCTGACTGATCATCATAGGGAAGAAGGTGTTGCAGTCCAAACAGGTTATCCACAACCAGCAGATGTACCTGCCTAGCACTGAACTATCTAATGACTCTATCAATAAGCCATGGACCTGCAGATACACCAGTTTCAACATAGGCTGGAAAACTTCCTGCAGACTCATATTCAAACTAAGTTATACAGCTCCTTGAGATACCCAGTCTATCAGTAGGGGAAGCAGCTTTGAATTCCCAGGCTATGCTTGCAACTAGCAGTGAGGAGACAGCACTGATCAAAACCCAGGGAATGAAAAAGGCGGGGGGGAGGGAGGAGGAAGCGGCAGTGGCTCTCCAGAGGGGAAGATCCTGAGCAGAGTTACGTGTATAGGATGAGTTTGGAGCTGCTCTGAACACAGACTGATCCCATGATCAACTGCATTCCCATGGTGGCCTGGAGCTGACACTATCCCAGCAGCCTTGCTATGCTGGATGCTGTGTAACTGCTCAGGGAAGGAGGACACAGTCAGAGTTAGATTAGATAAAATTTTGTTCTGCTGAATGTCACTCTTTCTGATCATTTTGCTTGGGACTCACTTCCCAGTCAGTTTTACCTTTTTCTTTACCTTATCCATAATTAATGCACTAAACCCTGTGCTTGAAAAGACTAATGAGAAAGAATGAACCCCCTTCTCTCTCAAGAGAACAAACAAAAAAAACCCACCAGGTAAAATTCTCCCACTTAAAGTTTCAACAAGAATATATTTATCTTTTATGTTGAAAACTGTCTGGAGTGCTTCCCTTTTGGTAGAACAAAGTTCAATACCCGCAGCATAGTGCCATCCTTGTGTTGGCACACAGAGAAGTCCCACAGGCCAAACGATAGCCACCAGCAAGGCAGTGTGGAATAAATCCCATCTGTCGTTGAGGAGAAGTGAATCCCAGCCACAGCT
Source organism: Lepidothrix coronata (assembly GCF_001604755.1). Taxonomy (NCBI): domain Eukaryota; kingdom Metazoa; phylum Chordata; class Aves; order Passeriformes; family Pipridae; genus Lepidothrix; species Lepidothrix coronata. The sequence goes on from NW_016690443.1 coordinate 51,561, forward strand.
GCATCAGTCACTATAATGACATCCCACTTTGCTTCTTGGAATCCTTCCGTGCAATGGGACTGAAGGACAAGATCTCCTTGTAAATAAGCTCTTGAAAAACATAACAAAATAACCATGAATGTGTGATTTTAGAGGACACAAATGAAAGCTTGAATGTTATACGTGCAGAAAGGAGGTATTCAGTGACAGGTACGAGATGGAAGAGACAAAGGAAAGAGGCAAAAAAAGTCTGCCTGAAGAGCTGGAGGGATCTTTGCTGAATGCAGAACAGCAAGAGCAAGGTAAGAGATGTGCACTACCATTGAGGCATCAGCAGGCAATCACAGCCTTACTCAGCATGTGCACAGGAAAGAGAGAGGAGTAGGAAAGTCCCATGCTAGACAGGAACTTCAAAGAAAATAAACTTCTTACTTTTCCACTCATCTATTGAAAGCTTTTCATGTTCCAGAGAATCATCATAGGACTGTTGTGCTTCTGTCTCCTCCTCGACATCTCGGAACTGGTCGAAAAAGGGGTGAGCCAATGCCTCTGTGGCTGTAAGGCGCTTTTCCACATCAAGCTGCAACATCTTGTCAAGCAGGTCCACAGCTGTAGGAGAAGATGGGAACAGGGCTAAGTAAGGTGCTGTGGAGAATAGGAATCGTGTGCATGAACCCTGCAAGCTGATGGAACTGGTATTTCCAGTACAGCATCTCCAGACCTGAAAATGAAAGAGATTCCTCAACCCGGTCAAGGCAGTGAGGAGCTCCTGTCAGTGGAGTTGCAAAGTCTGCCCAACAGCAGCCTCAGGGAGCTCTTACTAACAGAACTTAAATTGTGCAGAAATAAATTAGTCTTGAATAAGCTTTGGGGCTGCACAGGTGGGGCTGCAGAAGGATGAAGAGCAAGCCAGTAACCTCAAGATATTTTTCAGTTTTTATAATTTGCTTTCACTCAGAGTCCTGCATCTCAAAGTAGTCTTAACATGAGTAATCCATATAGAAATCTATACATCTGTGGTAAACAGGAGGGCAGGAAACTCAGATAGCATCTAGTCTGTCAGCCCCATTCCTACTTGGTTTTAACATTTTAATGCTTTCTTTTTTTCAGTTTTTAGAACAGCTTTGCTTGCTTTCATCTCTAAGCTACTTGGGAAGAGAGCTCTTTGTAAGAGATCAGTTTTGACTCTGAAAATTATAAATTAACATTGGCTGTCTGTTAAGGATCACTAGATCCAGGTATTCAACAAAGAGGATCTACACTGTACTAAGAAAAAAAAATACTGGAGAGGACTGTGGGAGTCTCATAGCACTTTATCAAAGCCCATAGTGCCTTAGATGTTAGGCTGGGAATTAATAATGAACAAAGAAGAGCTGGTTTGTTTATCTAAGAGCTACTGATCATATTGTCACCTGCTTGGCTACAACAAGAACAACTTCAGGAAGCTAATGTCAGCAAAAATTCATCCTAACTTTCATACTAATTGGAACTGATATATGCAACTGTCCTAATCCTTAATTTGCAACCCAGAACCAGGACATCCTGTCATATCCAGCATCTGCTTTCTTCTGGTTTGTTAAGACGAAAGTCAGAAGTTGATCTCTTCCATAAATATTGTATGTTACAGGCTGTGTAATTTTAAAATTAAAAAAAAAAAGTAGTAAATGGCTAAGAACAGCAAAACATCACTATTGCAATAAAGACTCATTTTGTTTTTTACTTGATGCATATTTGCCCTGGGAGGGGCAGGGGCATAGCCTGCAAGGGAGAAATTATAAGAATTATAAGAAAAAGGAGAAATGAAGTTGAAGCTGTGGTGGTCAGCTTGCCTCTTTTCCAACTGTGAAAACTCGTGAGAAATGCTGGAGATGACTTACCCTGAGGATTTGCTTTAGGGAAAAGCACAGACAAATCTTTCTTGGGGATTTTAGGAAGGGACTTGATATAACTCTTAGCCTGAAAAAGCAAGGAAAGCACAATTACTGCACGTGGACAAGCGTGAGGGGATCTGAAATACAGCTTTCAGATCTCATGGCTCTAATGAGCAAAGGCAAATGGAGAGAACGGCAAATCGTCCCAGATGTCACATTTCAGTGAGCAGTTTACAAGGAAGTATTTTTATCAATTGAGATAAGAAATACGTCTGTTTTAAGAGCCAAGCTAGAGAACAGAGAAGCTTGCTGGTTTGCTAGGGCATCAGGCTCCTCACATGGGAGTTCCTGCAATCCACACCAAGTCCATCAGATGTGCCACTAGCAGAGAAATGTCTTCCTTGCCAAGGGGAAAAGGCTGCTGTTGTGATTCCTCACTGCTGCTGTAGAGGCAGCACCTCTCCCATCTCAAACACAGACATGTTAACCTCTTCCCCACCATATCTCTGCCAGCAGGACCTAAATCCATAGCGAACTTTTTTACCGCTTTATCCTCCAACTTCTCCAAGAAGTCTTCTCCTGGATGCCCCGTTACTTTCAGGATCTGAGTTAGTTGATCCAGGTCTGGCAAGCTGTGTTAAAGATTGCCCATTGAGGAGCGAGCCCTGGACACCCTCCCACAACTCAGCTCAGTTTGTAATGATACAAACCCAACAGAGTTACACAAGTTCATTAGACTGGCAAAAAGAGCTCCAAGGCTTTTTTCCTGGCATGCCATTTTCATCAACAGATAATTTTTCTGGCACGGCTATGCCAGGACACATGTCCATGGTCTTGGGGGGATATGCAAAGGTTTGGGGATGGAGCTATGGCCATGCAAGGTTGAACTGGTAGAGCTCTAACCACAAGGTAGGGCACACATGGCCAGCACAGAAGTGTATTTCTAAGGTCCCCTCTTACCTTCTGCTTTCCTCACCAAAAAGACTGGTCCCTGGTCCCTGTGATTACCTTCCGGTAAACCAGACTGACACCTATTTTTCTCAGTAGCCTCATTCATTAAAAAGCACACACCAAGAATTACTACTCCCCCCAAGGAAAAGGTTCAGCTTGAAAGGATACAGTCTTTGCCTTTAAACAGCGTTTTCCCAGTCAGCATTTCTGCCATGATACAGCCAATAGACCAGATATCCACTGTTCAGAGTGAAAAAGGGGAGGTGGGGAGGGAGAGAGGAAAGAAAAAAAAAAAGAAAAAAAAAAGGACAATGAAAAGGCAGCAATGATTGCTGGGGCTGTCGCTTTTGTTGTTACTTGCAGCAGGGACTGATTTAAATGTCACTCCCATTCTCCTCTGTTCTTTCTGTGCTGCTAAAATCTCTGCTTTCATCATTTCCCGCAAGCACTAGCTTTGGGAGTGGCGCAACACCTTTGGGATCTTCTCCGCTCCCAGGAACACTGATGATAAAGAAGAAAAACAACTGGACGATTACGTGAGGTTTGACCCAGCAGGATCCCCAGGCTCGTCATCAGATAGTCACGCTGCAGAGGCAAGGCTGCTCACCTGTCTGGTTGTAATGCATCCAGTTCAGGATGACTTCTGGGGCTCTGTACCATCGTGTAACCACATAGCCAGTCATTTCAGCATCAGCATGTCTGGCCAAGCCAAAATCCAAAATCTGCAGTTGCAAAGGAAGACGAAGAAGGAAGGGCAGGAAAGAAAAAAATCCTATGGGCAAGTAAGACTCCACTTCTAAGAGAAAATTAAGCAGATCCAATCAGATAATAACAAAGCTCCAACTACACCACAGCCAATCACGGGATGGTTCAAAGACTTAACAGGTTTGTCTTGATTCCACTGTAAACTGCAAGTCAGTTGCAAAACCAGTTGTTGTGAGAAGACTCTGCTGAAAGGATCAGGGTTCTGTGCTACCTGGAAGGTCACTTTCTTTCTTGAAGCTTAAGTTTCAAGTCTCTGCTTTATTTGAGTTGGTCTATGACCCTTTCCTATAAGAACACCTTGCAGCTGACAGAGGATGGCCTCTCCCTCAATACTGAACAAGCTTGACCCAACCATTACAGGCAATGAAGCCACTCCCTGTAATATACATTACAGAAAATACATGCTAGAGCACCACACCAGCAAACTGCAAGCAAACCTTTCAGACCAATATTAAAAATAACTTTGTCTGGAATCACAACCATAATGTCAATGGGAACCAAAAGGCAACTGTAGTTGAATCCAGTTACCCTTCAGGGATCGTTCACCTAATGCAAGTGTTGCTCAGCAGTATTGAATTTATCTAGGAAGTCATTACAAACTGCCATGCCGCAGGAATTACAGTGACAGGATGTTATTTGAAGTTTTGCGCCTTGATTCAGCAAGTTACATCAGCAGGTATTTCCCACTGCCTGCAGTTGCCAAATAACAAAACACCTTGAATTGAGAAGGCAAGAGGAAACGTGACAGTACCAAGTTCTTGCTGGCAGAGCAGTTCCTCCATGATCTGATATGCTACATGCTTCCAAAGTGGTGCTTTTCCACCTACCTTTAGCTGACAGTCTTCGTTCACAGCCAGGTTACTTGGCTTCAGGTCCTACAACAGACAAGAGCAGAAAAATACGGATGTGTCGAGTTGCAACACATCAACGCAAGGCTCAGCTGAACCTCTGCTTGCCTTTGATGGGGTCTCGTAACATCCCAAGTCAAGTACCAATTCAGCAAAGATACCATGCCTGCTATACTGTACAGCTTTAGATTGCTGTTTTATTTTTTCTGAAACAGTTTTAATTCAAGAAGCATCATAAAATGCTTCTCAGCTCACCAGAAAATACAGCATTTCCTCAAAATGAGCAAATTCAAACATATATAGGGTGTAGGATGGAAAAGAAACTCCAGAGCAGACAGTGCTATTAGTAAAATGATGTCTAAGAATTTAATAACTTTATGACTATGCTGTGTTTCTCAAACAGACAAAAATCAGAGTAAGAGCAAACATGAACTTACCCTGTGTATGATGCCAGCTGAATGAATATACTGCAATAAAAAGAGGAGCCACAATGTGATCACCAGCAGACAGGACTTTCTGTTCTCCAGCAGAGAAATGAGAGCTACAAATCAGAACTTGCTGCGAACACAACTCTGCATCCTGCTACTGCAGGGCAGCAGTTTGAAAAGGAATCTCTCCCCTGAATTGCTGATAGTATTTGCAATGCTATTGCCAGTCTAAAGAAGATGCGTAGAACAGAAGAGGAAGGATGAAGCAATAGTTCCTTAAAGCAAGTACAACAATAGCTTCAAACCATCAAAGACATCAGGGTTACAGCAGACGACACGAAAACTTAGTTATTTTGGGTGTTCAAAAAAATAATCTCAGCATAAAAACATAAAATTGCAAAAACTGACTGCATGGCTTTAATCATGGCTTTCTTCCCCCCTTTATTTAAACTCAAGATAGCAGTGAACTGGGGAAAGATGTTATTAAGGCGAACTCATGCCTGTAAGCCACTGCTCTGATTCCAGGTGAAGGATGTTAGAGGGCAGCATTAAGACACTGTCTCTGCATCCTGGGGTTTTCTGCAATTGCTTTCTGCTCTCTCAAAGCCAGTTACAGAAGCATATTTCTTTCTTATTCTACTAAATTGGAAATCAGTCCCTGTGTCTTCTCCCCTGAGAGCCTCTGTTATGAAGAAGCTCCTTCAGCAGAAGCTCCTGTTGCTGCCAATCTCTTACTCTCAGTGTAGAGTTTTGCTAAGGGTTTTGGCAAATCAAAGAGCAATGCAATTGCTGCCATGGCAAAACAATCGCAAGGTCTATGGCTACTGATTGCTTTGATACCCAGCTGACGTAAACGAGCAGTCACTTCCAGTGTGCTGGAACAAGAGCAGTTCAACAGCAAATATCTGTTCTTAGGTAATGCCATAACACCCCCACATCTTCCTATACAGTGATGGAAGGGAGTTTAGTTAGGGTCAACCCTCCCATATAGAGGAGACAGAGGGAGTCACTAAACTCCTCCAGACCCACTTACCTTCAACCCTTTCAGCATTTGGTAGACCAGGTACTGGATCTTTTCGTCACTGAATTCATGTCCCATGATCTTTTGTAAATCTGTCCGCATGTATGGCATCACCAGATAGCTAAAAGGTAGTAAGACAAAGCCCTGAGTCTAGAAGAAAAACGCCGGGGATCAGGCTAGCCTTGGGGGGTTTTTTGGCTGCATTAACTTACTGTAACTAAAATGAGTTGCTGTGACAGTGTTCCGGGCTAACTAGCACAGCCTGCAGTGAAGCTGGGATTTCAACCTGCTCAGAAAATTGCTGTTTTTCCTCCTCTTAAATCAGGTATCTGACATCCAGTAAGAACAAGGATCTTTACAATCCTGAATTAGTTTACTTTAGGCCTCAAGTGATGTTCAGTTCTGGACAGCCTTTCACCACCTGGAAGCTGAAACATCTTACACATCAAAACTGTGTTGGCTCCCAATTTTATCTTTGTAATGTTCTCCTGCCCTGCCTCAAAAGACAACATCTAGCTTTCTTCAGTATCTGCCTGCCGAGACCGCTCATTAGTTGACGGTCTTCCTGCAGGAACTGCTCTGAGAACCTTCAAATGCTTTTCCTGCAGGCTGCTAAATACCCAGCCATCAGCCAAACCCCCAAATCCAGACACATGCTGCTCATTCCTAGTAATGGGGAAGGGAAAATGACTTGTCCATCCTGACCATAAACACTGAGGGGAAAAAAAAAAAGAAAAGCCAGAATCAGGATGAAAAGGAAGCCAGATCTTTAAAATTCTCAGTTTAATTGCCCTGGGGCCTGATGAACAAACAGTACTTCTCCCATTCTGAGTGCAGCCTCTTAGCTCAGCAGTCACACAGCATGGATCACACTACATGTGATAGCCATGGAACGTAACACATCCTCGTTACATAGGTTGGTCTGTACATTCTGTGGTCTCCCAGCTGTGAGTATGGCATGTGATCTATTTATGTATTCTGGGTGCGTTAGCCATGGGAACTGACATGTGCTTTTGATTCTCTGTGTTATTTAGGGATGTCTGGCTTTTAGTCTGGGCCCCTTGTACCTCAACCCAATCTGTTATCCTGCTGCTAAGACACAGGTGTCTTGGGCAATGGCTGAGTCTAGATAGAGCAAAAAACTCCAAACTTACAAGTCCTGGAACCCCTGGTAGGAGGCAGTGGAGGTAAAGACATCAAGCAGCCCAATGACCTGATGGAGGAGAAAAGTCCACATTTAAACCTGGAAAGCATTTACTGTGCACATGGGACTCAAGTAGTAGCTCTCCACTGGCACATGCATCTGTGTGAACACAGAACTCCATCTGAAGAATCCACGGACTCCTCACTGATGCTGCACAAATGTTTTTGTTTTTTTTTACTAATGGTAGCACCCATTACACATCTGCTTCAGACTGGTGACAACTGGGCACAGCAGAGGTAGCACCTGAACCCCAAAACTGCCTGCACATGCCAAATATCAGTATCTCTCCCTATATTAAAATAATCCATCTCTCTCTATATATATAAAAATAAACATGGTGCCACCTGAAAGAACTTGCTCCCAGGTGGCAAGAAAATATCCCTTGTATCAGCAGGAAGAGAGAGAAATGAGTACTTACGTTCTCATGTTGCATGTGCTTCAACAGCATCAGCTCTCTGTATGCTCTCTTGGCAAAGATCTCTGACTGGAATGGGCGGCAGAGCTTCTTGATAGCCACTTTCTCCCCTGTCTTCTTGTCTATGGCTGAACTGCAGCAGACAAATAAAAAACAATTCTGACATTGGCAGTATGTTCTAACAAATTTTGTAATCCCAAAAGTCATCTCCTAGAGAAGAGTTAATTCTTGTGGTCACAGAAGAACAGCAAAGAAAGGCCCTTTGAGAAACCCAGTGGAGCTCTGCACAGGAGATGCTACCCTGTGTGGCTCAGCCTGTGCTCTTTGGATGACTAGGTGGGATTCCTAGCCAAGTATTAGTGGCTCATCTTTATTCCCTATAACCTGCAGAAAGAAGCTGGAGGTAACAGAGCTGTGAGAAGAGGGAAACACAAATGGTTGAAACTCAGAATTAGTTCTAACTCTGCCCTCTTCCCTAATGCAAGGAGGTAAGGAAATAAAGCAACTTTTGCTTTGCCATCTGCCTGGAGGCTCTTGTCTTTTAAGGCAGGGCAGTCCCTTCACTGTATCCTGGAGACAGTGGATGTCACACATTAAAAATACAGGCTGCTGGAATTAATTCTGCTGTATTCAGGATCTTTGATGCTACACATAAGCAGGTCTGGCTTAAAATGAGAGTCTTCTATAAAGGTAAAACATGGTACAACAGCCATCACCACAGACATGATGTGTTATTCCCTCCGGTCATGTTTGCTGTTTATGTCACTGGCAATCCTGTGACAGTTTCTCTTCTTCTAAAGGCTTTTTGCTTAGACTGCAAAGGAGGCCTCAGGTTCCGAGTGGGAAGGGAGGTCCTCAGAGGTCCTCAGCTGTAATTCGTGATTCTGAGTGGTGCCTCAGCCCCTCCTTGACCCCTCTCAAGAGGCAAACATGAAAAAATCACGCCGTAGATTTCCAGAGCAGTTCCCACAGCTTCTTAAATCCCTATCCCATCTCCCATGGAAACAGAAGGGCTATAAATCATCATATTCAATCCCATGGCTTTTAGCTGCATCCTCCAGCCTTGCACAAACACATTTCCCCATTCAGTCAGTAAAAGCAAAGGAAGTGCAGGAACAGCTACACAAGGCAGCTTCAGCACTGAAGATGCTGTAGGATATCATAGGAGGCCTCTGAGTGAAGAGTTGTCTCAGTTTCAGGACTTCAGCAGATGTCAGCAGAGGGGACAGCACTATGTAAAGTTTTCTGAGGAGCGAGGGAAATAAAGGAAGGTACTCGGACTAGATAGTCAATCAACTTCTGCAGAATTCAAGGCAGATTTCCTAATCTGAGGGTGCACGTTCTTACCTGCCTTCTCAGCTGCTGACATACAGAGCATCTAACCCCATGTCCCAACACAGGAGAGCAGGGTGATGGAGCTTCAGCCTGCGCAGCACAGACGGCACTAGTCACACCCTTGCCATAAGCACAGCTAGAGCTAATTCAGTTGACGCAGCTGAGAGAGCCCACCATGTTCTTTCCAGCACAGATTTAATGAACAGATACAGTTTGGGATGACATGGGGCAGGCAGAGCTGTGTCCTTGCCTCAGCTGGCAGAGATCAACAAGACCAGTGTTAAAGGGGTCAGAAGACTCTTCTTTCCCAATTACATTCAGCTGGAAGCCAAATCACTACAGATTTTGGCAAATTAATAAGGGAAGAAACAAGACTTTGCTGTTTCTCCTGAGTTACTTTCTCAGCTGCTCAAGAAGGTGCAAAAGCCAGTTGCTGAATAACACTGCAATAGGAAAGTTTCCTAGCAATTCCCAGCAGAGGACAGCAAATCCTAACTCCACATGCTTCCACCTCTGTTTTGTACAAAAATCGGCAGCAAGCCCTCCCTGCTGAGCACTGTCCATTAGATACTACCACCACCATGGACCTCCAGACTGTTTCAACACCCTTTCCTCCCTCCCTCCTTGAGAGCTCCAGAGCAGCCGAGACTTTCACAGGGAACAGTAAAGATTTGTCTTACTGGTGTTGGGGTTTTTTGGGTGGGGAAGGAAATTTTGAAAGGATTTCTCTCTTCCTTTTTTTGTCCTGTCTTTGTTTTCCTTCCTGCTTTCCTCAATGGTAAAAACCTGAGAAAACTGTACAAACATAAAAAAATAGTCTAGTCTTGCCTGATTTTGCAGGCCTAACTTAAGCATCTCAGAAGTGTAAAGGCACCTGGACAGCAAAAGGGGCACCTCTCTATAAATTGGAAGCCAAGGGACAAGGACAGAAGCTGAAAACCAGGGTTTCAGGATTAGTGCTGTGACAGCAGCAGGATAGACTTTGCCCAACACCTATGAAAAGGGATACACCTTTCTTTTTTATTTTTAGCTCAGCATGTTATGAAACAAGGGCTCTGTTCAGATACTATCACAGACTGCTTCATATTTAACCTACCTTTCAAAGAATCGCCCGTCTCCTCCAGTTTGTCAGTGTAAACCAAGCAAGGTCTGACTTCTGCTTGCTCTCACTACAGGCTCCTTTACCCAGGTGAATAATTAACCGCAGCTCATGCTGCTCTCTCATAGGTTAGGGATTATTATCAGCCATGAAGGAAGTCCCAGTCTGTTACTGACCCTGGTTTACAGTAACATCTATCTACTTTATGATTTCAAGCTGGAAACAGTATCAGAGTGGGAGTGGTATTGTCCAGCTGCTTAGTCCAGGCAGACCAGCATCAGCTATCTTGGACTAAGCAGCAAGGATACTTTGTTCCAGTATCCACCTCTGTTACCATCTACAAATTTCTTTCAGACACCTAGGTATTCCCTTCCCTGGTACAGTTGCTGCCAGATAATCTTCATGCAAGCTCAAGACCAAAGCAGCTCAAAAGCTGCCTGGCCCCAATGCTGAGGTGACACCCCAAGCTGCTCGGCACCCCTTGCTGCCATGCCTACACAGTCCCCTCTCTGCCCACCCGGGGTGACCACAGGGGGAAACATTTTCTTCAAGTGACCAAGTCTCCAGCCCGCTGCCTGCACCAGAGCAGGAGACAAACCACCTCCATCACACATGCAAATGTCCTTTCTTAATGGAGAGGTGTTGACAAGCACCTCCTTGTTTTCCCCCTGGCAGGGAACACCCCTACCTCGCCCCATACTGCTGCTGGCAGTGCAAGCAGGACCCCACTCACCACACTGAGCCGTAGGCTCCAGACCCCAGCGGGTGGAGGGATGTGTATCTCCTGGGCAGCTCCCAGAGGGTGTTGTTCACCTCCTGTCTGTAAAAGCCTCTTCTCCTTGCGATGTTCATCGCCCGACGGGTGTGGGAGTGCCACCCCCCCAGAGTACTGGAGTACGGGAGGGTCTCTGGGGTGAGAGCGCGACTGTGAGGCCTCCTGCGCTGGTAAAAAAGGCTCCAGCGAGTTTCCTTCTCTGTTTTCAGCTGTTGCGAGCGTGAAGGGACATGTCTTTTGGCCCTCCTCCCTCCGCCTCCACATTGGCAGAGGTGAGGCATCAGGTTTTCCGACACGCCTCAGTCTTGTACAGGTGCCTCTGGGCTCTGCTATAGGAGTGGAGCACCCAGCCCTGCTCAGGCACACCCCCGGGAGCCCTGTCACCTGGAGCTCTTACTCTCCTGCCTTCACAAGCCAAGAAATGTCCTCATGCAGCTTGGAGGGGGTCTCGTGAAATCCGTCCTCCAAACAAGTGGATGAGTAAGGACTTGTTGAGCTGGGGAATCTGAGGGACAAGCCACAGCACCTCGTCAGACAAGCAGGGACATTCTTCTTTAAAGCTGATGAAGGACAGCTCCAGCCTCATGACAAAGAACACACAGTGTTACATCCATAAAAGAGCAAGGAGGCGATGGCAATGTTCTCCAAAGTCTGGCTTCCCAGCAGCGCAGAGATTTGCTGAAAGTACGCTGAGGTTCTCCACCTATATCCAAGTGACTACTGGGAGGAGGTTCAGGAGCAGCTGTGAGATGGGAACATCCTGAGAACTGTTTGCTGCATCTGGTTTCATCTCCCACAGCAGGTCTAACCTTTTCTTGGGGTCTTCATGGACAGCACAGAGCCCAGGTTCACTGCTATGCCTACCATGACCAGGCCAGACCAGCAAACCCAGCCCGCAAGAAGGTCCATTCCTAGTAAGCAGATGGCACCTCAACATTTTGCTCCAACATTAGGAGGCTCAGGCAGGGCTCCCACACAGGAGGTAGGTGCATCCTACATGCTTCCCAAAGGAAGTGACTAAGCTGTGCCTTACCAAGCCAGCCTAGCTGCTTACACAGTGTTCTACCTTACCAGCCCTCCACCCTGCCTAGAGCCTCTGCTCCTTCCATACAGGTAATCTGCAAAGGTGTCCCTGCTCCAAGAATATCTGTGCAGCAAAATTAGAGCCAAGCTACCTGGAAAATGAAAAACACACAAAAAGCACTATCGGGGGTTGGGAAAGATTCACTGTTCCTGCTTACCGGCAACCACTGCAATACCCATCAGCACTGACCCTTATGTTCTTCAAGTAATCATGCTACAGCCACAGGCACAGCCTGCTACTTTATAAAATACAAGCTAGGGACAAGGCATTATGGTAGTATTTTAACCCTGCTTATGCATATCTGTGTAAATCAGCCCTGGCTGTAGCAACAGCACAGTCAGGAAATGAACCATCTGCTTGGCTGGGTTCTATAAATACTCCTGTGAGCAAGAAGTGTCACAGCAAAAACTCCTGGTCCATAAGCAAACATGTAACTCCTTGGTTATTTGATGAATGCAACTCTTGCTCAACTACTTGTGCACATGAAGGTAATCAGCACGCAATTAAGGAGTCCTAAATAGCTGCAGCATGTCTGGGCTGTAAAAATATGAGTTAATTCAAGTGACCAAATCAAACAGTAAATTTTAGATTCATAGAAACCTTTAGGTTGGAAAAGATAATCTTGAAGGTCAAATCTAACTGCAAACCTAACTCTGCCACATCCACCAAAAGAAGTGATGGGATGACCCATACATTCTTCTCCAGGCACCTTGACAGTGCAGCTGGAGGTGATGATAAGTTACAATTTTTACCATTGCTTCCCTTCTAGTAATAGACATTTCATCATGGACCTACCCAAACTCCCAGTATGATGTTCTCACCTGTGATGGCCCTACCATTGACTGGAGCATAGTTGGACAACAATTTGCAAGGGTTGCACACTGACTGTTAAGCTTCATGAGAGTAATTTGATTTTATAGGTGTAATTTCCCCCCCCAATTAAATTCTCACTGATTTTTAGGTTGGTTTTTTTTTTTTTTTTGCTAACCAGGATATATTGTAACCGAGCACATTCTGGAATTGTACATCTTGGGCGTTCTGAATTTTTTTCCCAGAAAACAACAAATGACTGGTCCTGTTTAGGCTTTTTGCTCCCTCTCCTCTGTTTGCACCTAGGCCAACAGATGGTGAAAGCCAACAAGAAGGCTCATGGAGCTGAGAGAACACCCCCTCACTGTTTTTTGTACTTCCTCAAATCAGCTGCTGCACAGCTCTGTGCACACATTGTGGGGATCAGCTGCCTGACTGGAATCAACACAACCTCCCTGGTTCATCGTGGCCTGGGAACTTCAGCGACTGAGCGTTGTGCCAGTGTGAAGAACACAGCTTTGCTCAATCTGAGTTCTTCTGAGTAAGTAGCTCTGATACACAACAGAAGTTGGAAAAGCTCCGCTATGGTACAGATCTTTCCACCACCAACTAGACGGCAACTGAAGAGGAAAAAAAAAAAAATCACTTTTAAATAGCAAACAAGCACAAAACAGTCCTACTGGGGAAGGGTCCCAGGGCCAGGTAAGCAGCAGAATGCTAGTCTATTTGTGTTGAATTATTGCTTCCCTGCGCTAAACAGAAAATAAAAGGCGGGGCTTTTTTTCTGTGTCCCATACTCACAGTCAGACTCTAAGCTACTTTTGTAGCAAAGAATTCACTTGGGACAAATAAGGACAAGAAGCTCCATGTCAGCAGAGTCAGCCACCAAGACACGGCCTCGACTCCCGCCCCAGCCATCACACACAGGATCTCTTACAGCACACACCATGCTAAAACAAACACTTTAGTGTAAGAGGTTTGCAAGTACCATCAGTGCAGTAAATCTGAAAAATAAATTTTATTTTTAACCAGTGGTATTGTGACATCTTATCTGGCATAACCAATTACAGCAAAATTCATGGATAGAAACAAAATAGCAGATCTTTTCTTTCAAGTGCAGCATCCTGCTCAGTCTGCAGGCAGCTGACCAGCATTGCACTGACAGCAGGAGTGCATTCCACATGGGCTCCCTTAGGGACAGACTCCGAATGAAACACTGCCGTTCACACACGCGCACAGACACACGCACACACACGCACACACACACACACACGCACAACATCTATATTTTTAAAAATTTTTAGCAATATTTCCGCATGAACTCACACTATAGCATCTACACATAAAACAGCTGATAAAAATAATCTTGCTGTAGGTTTACATAGTATATCGACATTTTCATCTGAATACCCAGACTGCTGGTCCAGCAGAGAAGGGAGGTTTTCTGTCTTGATTTTTTTAGGCTGTGGAGAGTTTTATCCTAGATATAACTACTCTCTTCATCTCAGCCCAGACCTTTATTAAATATCTGGCCTGAAGAGATCACTGGGAAGTAGCCTAGAAAGAATCAATGGCTTTGTCATTCATGTCCCATCCCTTTATGCTGCCTCTTCAAACAGGGTAAAAACACTACAAATGGTTCCTCTCTGCCCCATAGGTAACAAGAATACAAAATACTTCAAAAGCCTTTCTCCTCACATACACAGTGATGTGATGAGTTGCCCACACAAGATGCCTGCAACAAATTAATGTCTAAAAATGTCTCCTCCAGAAGCCCTAAGATTGGGCTCCTGAACTCCCCAGCTACAGTTCCAGCACACGAACGTGCTGAGAAACCTCCCTCCTGCCAGTCCCTAACTGGGTATTTTACTCCTGCAGAGTCCTGTAAAATACAAAATATTTGAACCCTGTTTATATTCAAACATACTCTCTTCTCACGTTTCCTCGGGCAGAGATCAAACTGCTAAAAAACAGCCAAGAAGCTCTTATATGAGAGGGTAAAAAAACCTTCTGGTTAATGTTAGTTTTATATATATAAATATTTATATTTATAGATATAGACAGTGAAAGGGTGATTGTGTGTTTATGCATGCCTATTTCTTTGCTTTGGATTCCAATACTTCTAAAAAATTCTTTTCAGGAAATAAGTTAAGTTCTGGCACAAGATACCATGTTTCTTTAAAGAACATTTTTTACACTTGATCTCACAAAAAACTCTCCAGCCCAAGCTCTCCTTCTCTGCAAACAGAAGGTCAGAACAAGGAAAAAGGGGCACGTTTCTATATGCCATGTATTATCTCCTTTCCTTGTTGAATGGTAGGTATTTCCCAATGAGCTGCAGCAAAGGAGGAAGGGTGCTGTGATTTCACAGCACCAGCTGAGGTACTCAGTAAACATTTCACTGATGATTTAACTGCCCCAGTGCCATCCCCAAAAAGGTAAGGACAAAAATCAAGCAGCTCTACATGCACATTCAGCTACAACATGCAAAACACATCACCTTCTAAGAAACAGAATACACAAATGTGTGGCTAGCAAGAATCTTCTCCAACCTCTGTCTCTTAGGAGCTAATGCTAGGAAGCCTCAGAACAAGAGGAGGAGAAAAGGGAAAAACACAGGAATACCCAATCCAGGGGTTGAGAGGCTGTTGCCTCAGAAAGTTATTTCCTGATTACATTGAGTTCATGTCTGGCTATGTGGGAGCCTTCATCCTCAAAAACAGTGGGTCAGAAATTTCCTTTCCTCTCTCTTCCCATTCATTTAAGGCACAAACATATTTACAGTTTCAAAACAACATCTTTTCATGTTCCAAGGATCAGGCGTTGGAAGGCCTCTACATTCTGCTGTACCAGGAAGATCTGGATATAAATCAGACACCTGGTACTGAACAAGGATGTTCCTTAACCCCACCTTCAGTCCTGAAGAAAACAGAGGACTCTCTAACCCTATAAACCAACTTTCATTATTTTGAGGTTACTTAGTTGTAGGAGAATTGATAAATGGCAATGATTGTAACCAAACCTTAAAATGTCAACTTCCCCATCTTGCCCCAGCAGTGCAAAATGGTGGTGCACTGTTACTCTGGAAGAACTAAGTGCAGTCAGAACAGGTCTCCAGAGGCTTGCCCCAGGCTGTACACAGAATACAAGAGAGCATGCAGCATGTTTACATGGACTCAGCTTTCTTCCCTCCCCCCTCCCTCCCCAATTCAACACACACAAAACCCTTCCACCAAGGAGAATATTGTTGTGATGAGGCACTTGAACGATAATTGGAGAGTCCCTACGAAAAGGCCTTCCCTTCACAGTGAAGTGGGACAGACAGAAGAGAGCAGTTTCTCAGGACTCCATCTCCTCTTGGTCAAGCGGTGGTGGCACAAAGCTGATTACTTCATCGTAAGTCAGGCCTGGTGGGAAAAGTGTGACAGAAACTTAGCAGCAGTACTATGATAGCAGTACTAAAAACATCTCTTCATGCAAGAAAACCTACAACAACCTTAAAGGTTCTAAAAACATATTTTAATTAAGACAAAAAAGAGAAGAATGGTTACACTACTCTCAGAGACTAACATACACAATGAAAGAGCATTGAGATGTGAGCAACTATGTTGCTTACATGTTTGAATGCTCCTAGTAATAACCAGTTACCAGGGACTATCCTAAATATATGCATAGCATACGGTAGATTCAGCCAGTATAAGGACCTCAGGATCAACAGGATGCCCATATTTTTATCACTTTCTTTTGTGCCTCTAATTACCAGGGTTTAGTTGAACCGCAGCTCATGGGATGGACCCAGCTCACAGGATGGAGAAGACTGAGGGGAGACACACTGGGGTCTGCAGCTTCCTCCCGAGGGGCAGCAGAGTGGCAGGTGCTGAGCTCTGCTCTCTGGGACCAGTGACAGGACCCAAGGGATGGCTGGAGCTGTGTCAGCAGAGGGTTAGGCTGGGTATTAGGAAAAGATTCTTCACCCAGAGAGTGGTTGGGCACTTGGAAGAGACTCTCCATGCAGGAGGTCATGGTCCCAAGGCTGTCAGAGTTCAAGGAGCATTTGGACAACACTCTCAGGGACATGGTGGGATTGTTTGGGTTGCACAGGACCCCTGTGCAGAGCCAGGAGTTGGACTCCATGATCCTTGTGGGTCCCTTCCAACTCAGGATATTCTATGATTCCATGACCACAAGAGAAGCTAGCTGGCTCTCTCTCCCCTCCCCCAAACTTACTTTTCCATTCTTCAATCTCAAGTTCTCTGCTTTCAAAAGACTGGTCATAGGGGTCTGCCACTGGTTCATCGTCTGGATCATGATACTGAGCAAAGTAGGCGTGGGCCAGTGCTTCTGCTGCAGTAATGCGTTTGTCCGTGTCCAGTACCAGCATTTTCTCTAGCAAGTCCACAGCTGCAAGAGCACCAAAACAGAAAGGATTACACAGTGAGATGTGTGACAGTGTACTCTGAAATGTAAGCTTGTAAAACCCCAACGTATATGAGGAATCTGTAGTTTCTCAGGACCCACCCATTACTCACGATTTCTTCCTTTTACACCCTTGGCCCACACATACTTTGTAAACTTGAAAACAGTACATAGCCCTGTTCTGTACCAGTCAGAACAAAACTTTGGAAATGTCTTTGTGTCCCATGACATGCTAGCTTCAATTTCAGGAAGAACACAGCATTTAATAAAACAAGTCTTACCCAGGGGATTGGCACCAATAAACACATTTTCAAAGTTCATTTTCGGCATGTAAGACAAAGACTGAATGTAGTTTCTTGCCTGTGGAAACAAATGCTCTGTTGAAGTATAATACAATCCAGCCAAAGCCAAAAGACAAAGTACTTTTCAACTATCCTAAAGCACTGGTTATTATAGTCTGTTTCCTTGCTTTGCCTTCTCTTTACTTACTCTGACAAGTACTAAGTGCATCAGCATTATCCTGTCCCAACTAGCAGGCACTCAAGACAGTAGAGGAAGAACTGACATTACTTGTGGTTCATGCAAGACTGAAAAGCAAAGAGGTACAGCAAGAGCTGACTCCCTGGAGTCCTAGTAAGGCTGTGTGCAGCGTGCTGTTCATTGAGAAGCTGCACAACACGGCACACAATACAAAACCAACTCACATCCACACTCTCCCGAGTCTCAGAAGTCTGTGGTTGGGCACGCACTGTCCAAATCTCGAGACTTTATTTAGTACAAAAATCTTGCTGAAGAGCAGGTAGTTAATTGCCCACCCCATGCCACATGCAAGCATAGAATTTATAGAAGAGGTGAACACTAAGTGAAGACCTGCCCTGCAAACCCCCCTCATCTGCTCAGATCTCACCTCATGGCTGGGCATCCTGTTAATGAGATATGCAGGGGGTGTTCCCGTCAGACGCATGATCTGCTGAAGCTGGTTAATATCTTAAGTGCCTAGTCAAGGGCTTTGTTAAAAACAGTGCAAAAACCATTTTAAACACAAAACAGTTGCATACAAAGCATCTCTTCTGCAAACCACAAGGCAAAAGCCATATAGGCAGGGCCCACTAATTTTTTCAACTACCTGTGAGAAGTTAAGCAATTACCCTAGTGAACACTTGAAACAATGGAGGATCACTGATCAGTTGGTAACTGCCAGTACAGGAAGTAATTCTGTTCAATAAAAGCACTATTACACTCCAACATGGTTGCGTTCACATTTCCCAAAAGTTTTAAGCCATCAGAGTAGATGTTTCCTTCAGCTGAAGCTACACCTCAAAATTCTTCCTAGGCCGCTGAAGCTATATACAGCTTCAGGAAAATGAACAAAAATTAAAACAGAAACAAAACCTGTATCCTCTGCACTGGTTACCAGCTTTTTTTTACCTCCTCCCTGCGTGGAAAGTACTTTAGTTTTTTGTGGTGCAAAGTGAAACTGGCTCACAACTGACACCTTCTGAACAGCTTTGAATGCACTTTGATATGTGGGCGAGGTGAAAGAAAGCAGTAAGTGCAAAATTAGCAAAACACTAGCTTTGCATAAGACTGATGTCAGTGAACAGGGAAAGTGAGAGCAAGTAAAGTAATGCAGCAGAAAAACAATTTGTTATAGTGACACGCTAAAGGCCCTCAAACACGTAATAGTTTTGCATTCCCCATACAACGGAAAAAAATTGTAGAAACAGTATTTTACTGGGTTTTTTTAACAGACTCTTGTTTCAGACCTCGGTAAGAGCAATTTTTAACTATTATTGCACAATAAATATAATAAAAGTCCCACTTCAACTTACATATGCAAACTAATCTTTTGCTTAATTTAGTCAACCTTTCAGTTTATGTCTCTTGCTAGTCCCCTGTACTTCAAACACCAGACTGGCCTTAAGGTCAGTTCAGAGAGCAACCAAAGCAACCTGCATTATTCAGTTCTAATCTCTCCAAAGGCAGAACATCCCAGGGCTTTTTAAATTGGTGGGATATTCAGCAAGTTGACCAATTTATTCAAATTTGCACTGTACATCTACCTTCTTCACATGTAATCCAAGGCTAATCTCACATTTTGTATTTACAGTCACTGTTACAAGAACAGGAACATAAGCTGCAGCACTAAATCTTATCCCCACTCTCCACTGCTCTGATCCTCTGCTGTGCATCACAAACAGCAGTGACTTGCTGAAGCACCACCAGTGACCCCTGTGCCAGCTCACTGCTCACTGTGCACTAACCTGCTACTCCCAACTGCTACGGCGCCCCTTGCTCTAACGTTTATGCACTCCACCTTCACAAACAGGTAAAATTAAAGGCCATTTTTAACCCTGTCTTTGCAGAGGTTCACAATTCAAGATTAGTACAATATAGCAAATGGCAATATGGCTGTTTTTTGCTATTACCTTGATAAAAAGGGCCCCATATAGCAACATCCTACATAGCACAAGTAGTTATATGCTCAGCAGACTATGCTGTGTGCCCTGGAAACAGCTGCTAGATACAGGCATCTAAAAGGCATTTTACGCTACAAAAACAAAAATAGTGGCAGCAGTGTTTCAGGACTTAATCACAGCACAGAAGGGACTGTGTGTGTTTACAGGATAACACACTTGCTCCTATTTAGAGAGATCCCTGCGTACATAATCTGGAGAAGTAATAATAGAGATAAGCCTCAAGCTCTTAGCTGTGAAAAATATTTCCCCAGTAATATCTGATCATACAATCCACAAACTGAAAGAAAAGTCACGAAGCAGTAAAATGGGAATATGAAAGGACAAAATCATACCATGGGCAGAGGTAAGAGGAATAAAGAACAGATACACATAGCATAAGAACTCAAAGCCATCCAAGAGCAAAGAATTGCAAAAGAATTAAAATAACAGAAAATAAATCCCAACACATACTACAGAGAGACTACAGGAGAACAACACACAAACTTGGGACTTCTGAAAGGGCAGATATCACAATCAAAGTGTAAACTCACAGACTCTGAGGAGATTTTCTTCAAAAGCTCAGGCCCTGGGGTTCCAACGAGTCTCAAAATGAGCTTCAACTGATCAATATCTAATGATGGACCATAAAGGAAAATGCTGGGAGAAATCAAAATGAAAAGCGCAACATATCACCCTATTAATGCTGAAAATTAATTCCTGCCAAGGCCTTGACTGAAAATCTATTTTAAGCAAACCATATTAATTTCTCTTGTTTACAACTGAATACCCCTTTATAACTCATCTCTCTATCAGACAGATTGAACATCTTGTCTACACATACAAAACATGCATTGAATTGGTCACTGCATCCTTAACTATTTTGCAGCAGAACTCTAAGCTTTTGCCCCACTGGCACAGGATCAGTTCACATGCTCCCTTCACCCCTTCAGGCCCCACACCAAAGTGGCCGCAGTTAGCAGGATTAGGTTGCGTTAGTGACAGCTGAAGTAAAGCAGAAGGCTGAAAAGGGTAGGCACTAATATTAAAAAGAAAGCCAAGGCCTTTTGTGAACACCTTCCAAGATAATTTAGCCACTTCTAAAACTTAGAAAGTAAGATGATGATTGGCCCCTGCTCGTAACCTCCGGCATTGCTTCACCTGAGCATGGGGCACAACTTTCCCAGGCCCAGAGCAGCTGGGCTGCTGCAGCTGCCAGAGGGTACTGGCCCCTGCCAGCCCCTGGGATCAGGAGGGCCAAAGCACCTGCACGTCCCCTTCTGCCCTCCAGACTTGCTGAAGCAGCAGAGAGAAACAGAATATGGGCTCAGGTTTAATGTATCTATGTGGACAGCTCTCAGGACATAACACTCCAGATGCAAAGAACATTTACTCCAGAACAGAGCTTCCACCAGGTCACATACCAGTCTGAGCTGTCCTCTTTAACAAAGCCTAAGTGACAAAATGTACAATTGAGTGGAGGAGAAAAATAGGTCCATCAAAGACACTGTTTTATGTCTAAAACTCAAGACAGTAAGGAGACAAAATATCTTTTCAGGAACCATTAACACAAAATCTCTCTTCTTCCCTGAATTATCCTCCATAGTGATTTCAGACTGTCTGTAATGTTTACATTTGCTTTAATTATACCAAACTAGTTACACATTTCCCTTGCAATAAAAGTAGTCTAAACTCCGGTCTAAAGTTTTACATATTAAATTAATTAAAAGCCTTGGAAATAGTTTGTCAGAACAGCTGATTTAACTTCTCACTTGTCAAGTTTCTTGGCCAACTTGTAGCTACTTAAAGCACTCACAACCTAAGCGTAAACCCAGTGTATCTAGCTGGATTTAGCTTAGCTGAATTGCCAACTCTTAATTGTCAATGCTTAAAATGAAGTCAGAATACCCACTCACTGGTGTAGGAGAAATAGCAGAGGGCACTATACTAAGCACAACTGACTCTTAAATTGGCTTTTCTCCAGTGCTATTTAAAACAGCCCTTACATCTTTCATTCATTCTTGTGCAAGACACAGTTGTGTAAATTTCAACTGCTAACATGCCTCAGAAGTCACATGCCATACCTCAGTTTAAATATTTAAATTACTTTAAAGGCATTTAAAATCGTGTGCACCAGGTATGCCCACAATATTGCTGCCCCATTTACTACTGGAAGTTACTTGTGTAATATGCTTCAGTGACTTCTGAGATACACAAGAGAAAACACAGGATGTGTAACTGGCACTGCCACAGGCCTGCCGAAATCCATCCCTGCTTCTAGTTTCAGGCCTGCTATCTGTAGCCTGCTGAACTGCAGCATTCTTTAACTACAGGGCCTACCACATCCCAGAGAAATGAGCCATAAGCAATTAAAGACAGGAAAAAGATGTAGTAAATAGAAAGCAGAAGCAAAATACCACCACATGTGCATAGAGAAGGAAAGCACAGCATGCAAACCCCAAGTGCCATCTCCAAAATACTCCCAAGGACTGATGAGCCTCAGTGATTCTAAAATTCAGAAAACAACCTGCCCTCACCATTAGCAGCAGACATCATAGGATTGTAAGAGCTTATCCAGACAAAGCAAAGTTCAAAGTTGTTTTAGCTGCCACCACAAGCAAGAATAAGACATAATAGAAGAATAGGTAATTTCAGACTGGTTAGTTATCATGAGACTCATACTACTGAATAGAAACGGTAATAAAAACACTCTTCAGAGTTTAAGAGAATACAGTCAACTTAAAACATACAGAAAAACAAAATTGGCTAAACTAGTCCAAACAGTTCTAGATATTCTTATTTTCACTTTATATGATTTTATGCGAGTCACACTGTCAAAAAGAGTCAACTTTCCTACTTACTCGTGTGAATCATTCACATTACAAGAGCTGCAAAAATTTAATATACATGTTTAGCAGAAACTGATCTTGGTATAAGACAGATACAATAATACCAAAAAAAAAGCCTCTATCTTTGACTCATGCTAAAAGCCTAAAGGACTCTGATTTTCATTACCTCATTTTTTTGTCTCTGACTAGTCTTTCTCACAATCTTGCTCCCCTTCTCCGCCTCCTGGCAGAGATCTTACCAATACTGGAAGTCCATCTTCCATCCAAATATTTCTACCCATAGATTACAATACAAATAATTCAATTACCTTGCATTCAGTTTTAAGTTAAGAGTACTGTAACAATACTGCAGAGCTAAGCCCATATTAACCATAGGGGGTTTTTTCCTAAGAGTATCTCAATTCTTGCTTTACATCAATGACAGCCATGTTCAGAATCTCTACAGTTTAGGTCCTTCAGAACATTAAGTTCAGCATTAGTTTATCAGTGGCATAATCATCACAGACAGCATTGAAGATCATAATCTCAGAATACAACTTTATTACTTACCCAATTAAATGGACTGTAAAGCTTACCCATACTGAAGCTTCTTACAAGTAACAGATGCATCTCTGCGCCGCATAAAGAAATATGTGATGGACTGTAAATAACATCACACCATTTCTGCCAGATTCTTGGTGAAAGGGACCAATACTTCAAACAAAAGAACCATCTAAACAGAAGGAGGATCATCCTGAGAAGCCATTACGTATTCTGTCACTGTCTCTTTAATTTTGGAAACGTGAAGCTCTAGAGTCGAAAAAATGAACATCTTGAGACCAAAAAGCAAGAATTTCAAATTTTCAGTTGTCAAATAGGAGCAATTTCCAGCTTCCTGAACACATGGAACGCAGAGTCACGTTGCCTCCAACTGCAAAGAGAATTTTCTAGAACTGCAGTGGATTTGGACATACTGCAAGAGGCAAGCTTACTTGAGGCAAACAATACTTACTAGAGGCAAGCTAAATATACCTTGAATTATGTATGTTAATAGTATTTGCAAAGTCACTAAGTCAGCAGTTGTATAGAGACACTGCAGGAGGAACACAGGCCTCAGCAAATCTGCACGTACAAAGAAGTTATTAAGAGCCCAGAACTATCCAACAGTGTCTAAACCTGGAAAATTTCTTAAAAACTTTCTTCTAAAATCACGCATATATTCAAAGAGCCCTCCAAGACAGGAATAAACTAGAGCCGACTGTTATCTAACTTCTGCTTGCTGTCTTTAGATGTCAGCAAAACTGGGATGAAAGGTGACAGCTTGGGTCCTTTCTAGATCCTTGGATGAGTGTTACATGCACAAACAAGATTCTGAACCAACGCTGCTCCCCTTATAGTCCTAACTTCACAATCAAAAAGCATATACATTTACCTGAAGTGGGAAACCACACACACAAACTGTAAGAACTACAGTACTACAAAGTTTTGTCTAAAATGGGAAAGGATTGGGCCTTATTTTTCTTAAATCTCACCATATTTTCTTAAATCTCAGAACAGAAAAAGCATTTAATTAAAAAGCATTGCTGCCATTTGCAGAAGAAATTGTGCATTCAAAGTAAACAATCACAAGCATCTGCTGGGAGATATAACTTAGTGAAGTATAACAAACCAAACAATTTAGATCCCAGAAGTAAACTCTATTTTGCATTGCAGATATTATTGGCTATAATTTACAGCTAAGAACACAGTTGGAGAAAAAAATTCTCAGGCTTGGAAGATCACTGTTGTTCAAGTCATAAAGAACTCATCATGAAGGATTTGTTACACACTGCAAATCCTATTAGCAAATATTTTAACTGCAAGTGTCAAGATTTTTAAAATCTAAAGTGCCACTGTTACCAGAGTCAAATAATGGCAACAGCTGAAAGACTTTTGCTTTGTTTGAATCAACAATCCTTGATCTCTCAGTTTTTCTTGAAAGAAACAAATCTGTTCAAAGCAACCTACACATGCTCAATCAGTGGATAGAAAGAGAGCAACTTTTTTCTAGCTTTGAAGCCACTTTTGTTTTAGTTCAGTTTCTGTCTGACAACAGAAATATACAGCAGAGATGACTACAGAGTGGAATACAGTCAATTCAACAAATATGGAGACAAATTATGAGATGAAGACAACCAGAAAAATAGGGAAGAGGATAAGGTTACAGCACACTGAAAAGGGAGGTTACTGTGTCAAAGCTGGAATGAGAGCCTTTTCCTCGAGATGCTTTCTGAAGGCAACACAGTAAACAGAAGGCCAGCACTTCAAACACTAGTGTTCTTTTCATCAAGTGCTAACATATTTGAATTAACAGACATAAATACTAATAAATTAATAAAAGTTACTAAAATAAACAAACTGTGGCTGAAATAATAAACTTTGGTCAAAGGTGGGCAATGTACTTTTCTCTGGCAAATGAAGTCCTCTAGGCAATGAAAATTCTTGCCAGTAGTAAATTACCCTGCTATGCTGTGTGCCTGAATGGAGAAAAGCTGTTAAGAGCAACAATTTGCATCAAGTCTCAGTTCCAATTTCCCAGGGAAAATGTGACCAAATCTCACAAACTGTTCTCATAAATTTGCCAAAGTGTCCTACCCAGTCCACTTTGATAAGGCCAAAAAAAAATTAATTTTGAAAAGACGTTATTCAAGCTTGATTTTCATACCAATACAAGCATGCTGTGAAAGAAGGCTCACAGTCTGTTTACAGTCAGGTGTGGAAGCAGAACCTAAACATTTCAAAGCAATTTTAATGAGAACCTTGGCACTAAAGAATCTGCAAACCCACTGCTTTCACAGCATACCCACAGGACAAAGAGAAGCCAGAAGGGATGCTTCGCATTTGCTAGAAACCTGAAGCATGACAGGATTCTCAGCAGACAGCCATGCAGGTATTTTCTACAAACTCAACTAATAAATTTAAATAAACTTAAAGGAAAGTAACTCCCAGAAACAAACAGTATGTGAGTAATTCTAGGGATGCTAATAAATAGGAACAGATGTGCAGCAAAATCAAGAACTCACCTCATCGTACTGGAATAGAAGCCATTAATTTGAAAACAAACAAAAAAAGTACACAACCAAACACACAACTTATTTTCTTGTCAAGTATGTGAAAATGAATATCTCTAACTTCCATTTCAAAAAATATATTACTTCTAAAGGATACGGTCTGTACCAGGGAACAATGTTCTTCCAGTCAACAGTTCAGCCATAATGCATCCCACTGACCAAATATCAACTGAACAAAATAAAATAGAAAACAAAACAACATAATGCATGAAAATACAATCTCAGTAGAATCACCCTGTCCAACTACTGCAAACAACTCCACCCTTAAATAGTCTCATGGCATTGAAGCAATCTGAAATACACTGCAAGCTAACTAATACAGTTCCATAACTGTGTCATCTAAAACTTGTACAAACAACAGAATACTAGATCAGGCAACTCTTCCTTCTAGAGAATAACATGAACTGAACACCAAAGAGCTGGGGAGGAATCTATATAATCAGAGGACGAAACCTATCCAAGACAGCTCTGAGAAATGAATTTGCACTTCACCGTACATAAATTCTACCCAAACAACCACCAACTATTATACCAGAGATATAAGACAAACCTATATACATGCAAGAGGAAAGAAAAAAAAAAAAGAAAAAATATTGATGTATGAAATTGGGGTAGCACATTATTTTGCCTGGTGCATATGCTGTCCTGTACAAGAACCATTCTCAGCCTTTGTTTTTTCTTCTCTGTGCCTGATCTGCAAATAGGAAGTGCGGTGTGCTGGAGAGAAGATACTGGAAACTGTGAGGAAGATAAAACTCTGAACAAGTGGCTAACAAGAGAGGAAAGGATAGATTTATATACTTTTCAATCATTTCTTCACAGCATAACTGCAGACATTTTTCAGTGTATTCCCAGCAGCTTCCTAAAAGCACACCTTCTCCTCATCCAGATCCATTCCAGTCACTTACTTTAAAAACTACTGTGCTAGGGAAAACAATGGATAAATGCTGACAATATTTTACTGATTGCAGTTTCAAAGGTTCAAATTTAAAGCAGTCTTATCAATGCTATCACAATGATTCTTGACTTACATCTGATAGACTGTGGTTCAAATACCAATTCTATGACTTGCTTTTTTAAGCTCCCTTACTGAAGCATAATTACCATGACTGCCGACTTATTCCATCAAATGGAAGGGAGCATGTACAAGGACAATCTCTTTGTTCCCCACCATTCAGAAACTGAAAAGCCCTGTGTTAGAGGCATTACCTGTCTGGTTGTAATGCATCCAGTTCAGCATGATTTCAGGGGCCCTGTACCACCGGGTAGCCACATAACCCGTCATCTCATCGTCTGTGTGTCGGGCCAAGCCAAAATCCAGGATCTACAGAAAAGACATACACCAACTACTGCAGTGGAACAATGCAAACCAGCTGGAGCAAACAATCAAGCAATCACTGGAATGGGGAGAAGAGAGGTAGTGGAGCTGCAAAAACAGATTATGAAACCAAATTTCACAACCAGTTAAAATACACTAGCCTAGAGCAGTATAGGACTCGACAATAAGAATTACGTCTCGATATCTTGTCTCCAAAGCAACTAAACCCAAACTAAATCTATTAACTCTTCACTTTCATCATGATTCATTAGAAACACAGAAACAGATACAGAAAACACATCCTTACATCTCTTTACATCTGGGAAGCACATTAGTATCTTGGGCTACAAAAGTATTTTCAAAAGGAATTATTTTGACCCTTTAATTGCAAGGGACATCCACACAGCATTCACTCAAATCTCAGTCAAACCAATCAGATCTTGTGATTACATTACCTTTAGCTCACAGTCTTCATTAACAGCTAGGTTACTAGGTTTTAAATCCTAAAAAATTAAACATCAACAGTGTTGTTTCACAAGTCTGAAGTAGATAAAAATATAAATGCAGATAGAAATATAGATTCTAACTCAGTGTAAATACCAACTCTGGGTAAAGTATTTTATCAGAGAGTCAGAGATCTGACATCCTCAGACGTGTCACATATAAGCAAAAATGCATAAAGGATTATTGCAAAACCAGTGCAATATGTGTATATTAATAGAAAAGCTGCTTCACAAAGATACAAGCTGAACACAGGCAGAAACAGAAGTTACAGATCTTGATAATCACTTCCCATGTTTAATCTTTTTACTATTTAACCAAACTAATTCTCAGAAAATTTCTTCTGGCTTCAATCAGTGCTACATGGTACAATTCTCTGCTTCATTTTTTAAAAACATTGTTTCCTGTACCAAAACAATCTTAGAACAAACACTCACCCTGTGTATTATGTCAGCTGAATGGATGTACTGTAAAAAAAAAAGATGATAAATTTTATATAACAGTCCAAGTAGCCTCCTTTTCATTTCTTCGGTAGAAAATATTGCCCTACACCAGCCCACACAATTCAAATGCTACAGCTTGTCTGCAGAAGGACCTGGCTGTGTGTCTGGAAGTTTTAAGTAGGTAGGTGTTCCAGTTTGTCTCTCATTAGGAACACCCAGGAGTGCTGTCACCTGAGTGGAACCACACAAGTAAACAAAACTGAAGAAAGGGCAAATTCATACTCAGAGCAGATTAGAGGGCATCAGTTCACAGTTTTCCAGACTCTGCCCACAGGAATACACAAAAATGATAGGTAACCTTACTGATATAGAGCTCCAAAGAGCTATAAAATGAAAGAACGATAATATAAAGTTATCCTACGATACATTAGGAAAGTTACAGAAGGCCCACTGTGTACTCACAAGAATCTCTGAGGACATAACACTCCTCAAGAACTTGCACCTCCTGTTGATGAGCATTTGGGTAGGACAGATGCACATACCTTCAGTCCCCGAAGAATCTGGTATATGAGAAACTGCACATGGTCATCGGTGAGCTTCTGGCATTTCACAATGTTGTTCAGGTCTGCTCCCATAAGGTGTGTCACCAAGTACCTATTATCAGAAGGAAACACGTGGGCTATGAAGCAATCTCTTCAACAGGATTAGGATAAAAATTCTCTGTGCATCTCCAGTAGCAAGGCTGACTGTCCCAAAGCATGTTAATGAACAAAATATATCCACAACACTTTAAATAATGTAGCAGATTAGTACGCTGATTCCAACAGCACTGGTCAACAAAACACACCAAGTGAACAAGTCTGACAAGGGTAATAGCTTAGGATGTCCTAGTATCTTTGTGATGGAATTCAGAATTATTTGTGAATGATGGCAGATGAATTAAGGTGTTAAGTATTTCTGTAATAATCTGGGAGACATAAAAGAAGATACAAAAGGTATTTTGTTGCAGTCTTCAGAGAAGTTACCTACACATCATTGAATTCTTCTAGTGACTTGGCAGGGGTGAACACATCCAACAAGCCAATCACCTAGAAAGAAAACAGTAAAGTTGTGAAATATATTCATAGCATAATATGATACAATTACTAAGATCCTTTGTGGCATAGAAGCTACTCCTTCCAGTAGATGTTTTTATTTCCATCTGCTCAGCGTTGTGCTTTATGTAAGCTAACGAGGCCTTCTGAAACTTGAAAATAGAATGCAGACGCACTTGAGTGCTCTGCAGGTTCATTTACTTGCTCAAGATCATAATGAACTAGACTACATACAGGATATAGAAAACTACCTTATGCTCAAGCCCCTTAAACTGCCATACTTTCCAGATTTGCACGTGATGAGACTTTTTGCTCCACTGCATGTAATGCTTGCTCCGAACAGTTTGCAGTGTATAAATATGTTGGTGTGTTAATGTCACACACACAAGAAATGGGTTAGCCAACTGTGTTCTATACCAAATGCAACTTATATCAAAAAATAGTTCAACATAAACTTTGTCACATTCTGTTTTGTTTCCTTGTTGATGATTTAAGTGGATCGCTTGTACGAAAAGCCATCTAATTTCCACCCCTTCACCGCCACCCCTTTTTTCCCTCTCTATTTTACCTACAGGCATTTAGTGAACATCTACTTCCCACCCTTCTGATACAGGCAAGCCAAAACGAGTATTAAAAATCCTCCAGAAGCCACTAAAAACAAACTTTGGGATTTTTTTTTAAATAAATGCTTAACATAACAAAAAAACTGCAGTTTACTACAGCAAACAAACACAAGAATGCAAGTGACATCACTTGTGTCCCAAACCTTTATGACAGCATGAACTTGCTAAACTGCAACTTCAAGATTATATTCTACAGAACATTTAAGATTTTTTAACACAAAATTGGCTATTGTGGGTTTTTTTGGGTTTGGTTTGTTATTTTTACTCTGCATGCTTTTTTACAACTATAATCCCTTGGACTACTGCAAGCTTTGTATTTAGCGTTAGGAAAAAATCATATGCAGCAAGATCTTAAATACAATCATGACGGATGCTCACTGGATAGTCCAACTTCAGAGAAATATTTCATACCATCTCCTTCAACTTACATTTTCGTGTTTCATGTGCTTAAGCAACCGCAGCTCTCGGTAGGTCCTTTTGGCATGGATGATGGACTGAAATGGTCGGGACAGCTTCTTCACAGCCACACGCAACCCAGTTTTTGTGTCAAAGGCAGAGCTACAACAAAGAGTAATCAAATTATCCAAATGAATTCTTTATAAATGCCTTCAAATCCACACTTAGGAACTCTAGGCAGCAGCTATCTAGATACTGAGTCACAGTCAACACCGTTTCTGCAATGAAAATAATTTCTAGGTATCCTGGTCCATAACCTGCATTCCCACCCAAAATCCCCACATATTTACACAACTGTTGGTTTCTACAGAAAATGTTTAAGAGACATGTCCATACAGTAAAGGGTCTTGTCCATACAGTAAAGGGAAATTTTGTAGAAAAAAAAAGAAATGTTTCTGACTTTGCTGTCTAAAGTGCTCTTAAACATAAATATGTAATAAAGCTCTGGAAAGAGGGAGAGCACTTGTAAATATTATCACAATTCCTAAACATACTTTCATACGCCACACTTCATCACAAAATGCTAAGCTCAAGATACTACCATTCATGGATTTAAGCCCATACAAAAATCCAAGACTTATGCCTAGTAAAATCATATATGACTGTTGTTAACTATGATTGAAGCTGAAATCAAATTTCTTTGGTAAATCACATCCAATCCTAAAAGTTCTCTTACACAAAAATGCATGTGAATAAATGATAATTAGCTGTACATTACCAAAACTTGTCCCTTTAGCAGAAATTTTGTACAAATAGGTTTGGAGTTTTTTATGCTTTGTACTGTAAAATTATCTTTTTTTTTAAGTAAGTCCTTATATAACTTATAAAGCTCTGGTCTGTCCAAAAGGAAGGAGAAGGAGAAAGGGAGGATGTGAAATCAAGGTAACGCTTGACTCAAGACAACAAACATGAGGAGAGTATGGAATGAAGAAAGTCATAGAAGTACAATATTTATTTTCCTGCTGCATTATGATTCAGGTGAACTCCTGCTTCCATCTAAAAGTGAGTATGCACTAGTTCTTGATAAACATCAAGCAAAAAGGAATGCTACACATTTATAAATGTAAGGTGAAATGTAAAGCTTAACTAACAGAAAGTTCAAAACCAATCAAAAAAGTAACCCCAGAACAAACCCACAATTGCACGGGCAACCCACAATGCCCACTCCTGCCAAAGCAGCTATTTGAAATAAATGTAGTTGTCATTTATTCTTAAAGCAATCAACCGGAATTAACCTGCAAAAAGACTTCTTAGCTCAAAGTTGCCCAGTTTCCAAGGAACTTCGTAAATGAGGTTCATGAGAAATAGAAAACACAGTATTGGTTCATTTCTACAAAGAGGGATCCTTTCCCCAGGTCCTGCCAGAGAATGGAAACACCCACTGTGCACAGTGGAAGAAGAGTATCTCCTTTTCTATAAAGGGCATACACACAGTGGAAAGAGCTCTCTGGAAAACATACAGGAGTACAGACAGCAGGTCACAGGAGCACCAACCTGCCACAGCTGAATTACTGAAGCTACATCATACTGGCTCAAAGAATGCCCGTGAGCAACTGCTTCCACACGTTACCCTTTACACCCCACTCAGCTTGAGTAGACAAAAGAAGACATTAAGCATTCATTTTTTAATCTTGATTTGCAATTAGCAAGTTCTCACACACCACTAGAAAAATAAATATTTAAGCTGCAACACTTTTTGCAATATACCAAGATCCCTAATTTGGCCTGAAATTACATTGACAATATTTTACTGATACATAAGGTGTTTTCTAGGACTTAGAGCAAAAATAAGATTAGTTATCATAATTCAACACATGCTGTTGTGAATTAGTCATGAATCTTTAACAGTTTTCAAACATTTCAGGTACAAAATGCAGCATAAACCAGTAACTCTTTCATACTGATGGTTTCTAAGATATTGAGAAGATTTCAGAGCCATCAGACATAACATAGGGTGTTTCAGGGTCCAAATGAAATTCAATTTCATCTTTTTTTTTAATGACAATTTTCGGGGCTGTATCAAGTTATTATGCTGCTATAGTAGCTGTACAATGCCCAAGAGGAATTGCCATCAGCAGCACTGCAACAATGACACTGTGCACAAGCTCAGGAAAGAAAGTTTTGTATTACTGCACATTCACAATCTAGACTTACTCTTAAAGTCAGAAGACTAAGTTTGGTCACATTTGAGGCCTAAAGACTATTTCCCTACAGATAAAACCATGCTGAGTAATTTTCTGCCAATATAGATAATCTGTCTAATGGTTCTCATGGAGCTACAGGACAGCTGTCAGTTGGAGAGCATTTTGAAGAATATGAATCTGGCTTCCATCACAGACTTAAAAGAGCTGCATAACACTGATCATATTTCAGCTAACAAAGCCCAATTGGGTAAAACAATTACATGACGTACAGTTTTAAATCTCTTTTAAAACAGTATCAGCACAAATTCAGAATTTATCATACATTTTTTAACCTCTTACATAGTACTGTGCTATGGCAAATGAATTGCATCCACCTCACCCTAAGCGAGCTAGAATTACAATTCTGAGCTAACCTGAATTAAATCCAGAACATAAAAGGTAGAATAAAACAAATATTTTAGAGAACCTATAAACTGATCCAACTTAGATCTTAGAAGCAACATTTGAAGTAGTCTGAGGAACTAAAGTATGCACAAAATTACTTATGAACGCAATTTATTTAAATACGAGATAATCAGAAAGATTATTTTGCAAAGGCTATTTTGCTAAATAGTATGCTGCACATTGCTAGTGCAAATACCTAAGCTAACTGAGTATCTTCAGTGGTACCTTTGAAGTTAATTTATATACCCCCAGTCACAGACAGAAAAACACAGTTCTTAGTACCTGACAGTTTATTATTAACACCAGTCACTTCTGAGTTCAACCTGTACCCGTATTTCAGTCAGTTACCCTCCCAACACACTATCAAAGTTGTAAATCTCATTTTCCTCTGCTACACTAGCTTCTGCTTCTAAAAAAGTTGCAATAAAAATCTCCCTATAGGACAGATGTCTTCACACTAATTTCACTTCTTAATATAAAAAGTTTCCATAAAGCTCAAACTACTTGCTAGCATTTTCAGAGCTCTGCCCATGGCTTTTCTGTGCCTGCCCTTCTCCTACTCGATTCTCCCTTCCTCACACATCTTCTGCTAATCCTGTCTGTATGGCTGCTTCCTCCCACTTGGTTTTGTAGTTCTTTTCATATCACTCCTCACATATCTACCACACCTTACAGGAGAAGCAGGCACCTGTCCCTTCAAGCATATACATGCTTTAGAGGCACCTGCATGCTTCTACAGAGGTGATATTTAGGGTTGTTATTTAATTCCCTCTGGAGCCTGATGTTTTAAAATTTCTTAAATCCATATGTTTGTCTGGTAATTATCTCAGTATCCAAGACATTCAGACTCACTGTTAGTACAACTGTGGGTTGAAATGGGAAGAAATCATAGGTTTTGCAAGGATTGTATCATCTGACAGTCTACCAAAAAAACCCAAAACCAACAAACCCAAATTTAAAAAAATCTTATGCAAGATTTTGAGGAAGAATAAGTTTTGGCTGTTCAATTGCTTTCCAAATTAATTAAGGCCATACAGACAGCTTGCAAAGAATTAAACCAGATCCATTATTTTACACAGGTATCAATATAACACACAAACAGCAGCTGCTAAAAATACAACTACGAAGTAAGCTAAGAATATACTGAGTGTGCCTTCACAGCATTTTAGAAACTGATGGCAAAAATTATCAAAACACTGTTTTGCTTAGCTTAGAACTGGCTGAACTAATGCCACATGCCCAGACTTCTGACCAGCACACACAAGAAGCAAAGCAATCCTCCAACTAACCTGTGAGTCACCCATCAATCCCATCTCTGTTCAGCAACTTCCCACTGCAAGATGTTGTATTGTCTAGGCCCCTCTCCTCCTTAAATGAAACATTACAAGACTGATACATCAGGAACCCTTTTTTTTCCAGTGTAGGCCTGCTTACAAAACCTTTTTCACACAAAAGACTATGTTGTATGAATATACAAAAGTGCTGCAAGAATAAATGAAATACCATTTCACACAACAGATGTCACAGCAATTGTTATATGACTTAGTAAGAATCAATGGGAGGATACATACAGATTTTTCTCCAAGTTTCAGAACTGAATTCCTACTTGCATCTCCACATATTTCCATTTCTTAAAACAGATCTTGAAAAATACCTGAGCTGGCCATTTGAACATCATTCTTCCAATACCGCACACCATCCTTTGAAAAAACCTGCAATATTTGCTCTAACTTTAGGCATGTGTCTCAGGCTCCCTGCAGAAAATGCCTCTCTCTCCATCCACTGACTACACAATAGTCAAGTTCGTGTATTAGGGTGTTCCGACTCACAACAGAGATTCAAAGCACCCGACAGCTCCATAGTCTAAGTGATTCATGTATTGGCTTAATTCTTTCTTTTTTATTAATTTTCCCCTCCACTTTATAGAAATCCCTCATTTTCAAATGCCTCATCTTGGCAACTAAATAAACAACAGAGCATTTTACTACAGTTAAATATGATCATGCAGCAAATATATACCAAAGTATATTTACGCATTTGGTTTAAGGGTGGTTAAAACCCCACTATTTACTATCCCAACAAAGACACACCAAACTCAAAGTTTCAAATGAAACCAGGTAACTTTTTACTGGGGAGAAAAAAAAAAAAATCTCTAAAGGGATAGAGAGCAGAACAAGTCATTGCAGGAATATCCTAAATAATATGAATCACCACTTGTAGCTTAATAAACTTATATAAATATGTGAAGACTTTTGTTTGTTGATTTTTTTAACTTTGACATACTTTCCATATCACTAGTCCTTTTGAACTATATATTTTCTGAAACCTATTTTTAGAAGAACATACAGGAAGCTATTAACATGGACTGTAGAAAGGCTCATGTGCCACATGTTTGAAATTGCTTCCAATACAACATTGTTTCATCTGGTCTGAACACAGTTGCACAATCTTTGAAAGTTTTGACACAGCAAAACAGGAAATTCACGATGCAAACTCTTTAGTTACTGGTTATGAAAACAAGCTTTGGAACTATTACACACAGTGGAGATTGTGGAGAGGGGGAAAAGAGGAGTGGGCTAGACAATACAGAATCAGCCTTAAAATACAATGTACAAGGCACTGAGCAAATTAATCTACCATTACATTTCAGGAGTTACATAACTCTGTGATACTTACAGGGGTATTTATCAGCTCCATCAACAAGGCCCTTCTTTCACCAAACAAAACCTGTCTACTCCCTTCCAATCAAAACCATTCTATGATTCTATTAAAAAAAAAAATCAACAAGTATACTGGTTAATCTTGCCACAAAATTGACCAGCCGTTTTTTCTTTTATGAAATGGAGGCATTTGCATACTTGAGGCTCAGCATTTTAAGAAATGCACGTCATTTCAGCTCAACTTACCAACAATTTTATAACTGAAGAAGTTAAGAACAGCTGAGAGCAGTTCATTAAAACCATAGCACATGCAAAATTCTTTACTAGCATGCATCCCTCCTTATAATAAAATTGATACTCATGATATAAATTTGCACACTGTGTTAATAAAAAATATGCATGCCAGCTCAAACACAACAGCAGAGCAGCTGTGAAATCATTACGCACCCATATTTGCAAATTCTGATCACACTCTGACAGAAGCAAAGAACATAGAATGAAAAACAGAATGATTGTGTGGAAGATGTTTCTTAGGAAAGAGAGTCAGTAATCTGTGAACGCTATACAGCTCTACTAAATGACTGCTAAAATCTAGCCGTCAAACTGATCCAAATACTACTTTGTCTTTAAGATTAAGCAACGCATGCAACTCCATTTATGTTTAATGATCCAACATACTTCAGCAGAGCAACTACAAATTAAGGATGTACTATATTTCACACATGTAGCCTGTTTTGCTCCTATTAAGTAAGAATTAAAAAATAAACTCTTCAAACTCGCTGTATTTCTGCAGGATTCATACCAGGACTTTACTCTCCCAGGGAGAACACACTGCAGTAATTCTGTCCTTCTACAGCAATAAAAGGAGTTTTCCTGTGTTCGTCTACTAATGCCAAGAAAACATCGGTACTTGTACACCCACTACAAGTCAGGGATACAATAACAGTCCTCGTAGCCTCCCCTCTACTTCTCCCTGCCTATCAACAAATTCCATTTACAATACAATTGCCTCAAATATAATCTATTCTTCACGTCCAGAAAGAAACTGCGACAAGAGCTGCCAGGCCCTCAGCTCTGCAAAACCAGCTATGGGGGACTTACCCGGCTCCATGCCTCTCCAGCCCCCACCTACTAACTGCAAGGCGGCACAGTGAAATATGTCCATATGAGATCATTCGGGGCGGGGGGACTGGGACGACACATTATTATCTTCCCCTACAAAAATGTTTCAGTACCACCTGCCGTGTGGTGCAATCCCCAACGCATTCCAAAGACAAGACTGCGGCTTCCCGGCAGTACCGCTCCTAAACCGTGAGGAAAATTGTTCAACAGGAGACTGGTAAAAAGCTGAGGGAGAGGAACTCCCGAAGGACAAGCAAGCTCCGCTCACCGCGGTGCCCGCCCCGCACGGATCCCGCCGCGGGTCTCTGCAGGGCAGAGGGGGGGGCAGCGACCTAACGTGACCTCCTCCGCACACCCCGGTCCCCTCCCAGCACTCACCAGACGGAGCCGTAGGCCCCGGAGCCGACCGGGGAGAGGTTCTGGTAACGCTCGGGCACCTCCCACACCGTCTTGTTCAGCTCCTGCCGGTAGAACTTGGGCCGCTCCTGAGACATCTCGGCTGCGGAGCCAGCCCCGCCCGGCCCGGCTCGGCGGGAGGGGGAGGCTTTGCCCGCAGCTGCAGCAGCAGCAGCAGCACCGACGCCGCCTCTACCTCCTCCTGCAGCAGGGACAACTTCTTCCTTCCCTCCTTCCTTTTTCTCCTCCGCTCCCTCCCCTCCCCGCCTCGCTGCTCCCCAGGCGGGGACGGCCCCGCAGCAGGGACGCCCACGCAGCCGCCGCCGGCCCCTCACGCCCCGCCCGCCTGCGCTCCGCGCCGCCACTACCCCCCCTCCAAAAGACGCGGGGGGCGATGCCGAACGCGGCCCTGTCACCGCCTTCCCGCCCTACTCTCTCTCCCCCGGGTTAAGCTGCGAGGGGCTGGATGGCCCCGTGAGGCGCAGCGGGGGTCGCGCAGCCGGCAGCGAGCGAGGCGGAGGCGCCGACGTGCGGGGCGGGGACACGCTCCCGCCGCAGGTAGGACCGCGCAGGCGACACCGCAGCTGCCGCCGCCTCTGCCCCGCCCCAAGCGGCCCCGGCCCCGAGTACCCGTACAGCCCGGGCACCGGCCCCGCACAACCCGCACCGCCCGGGCACCGATCCCGGGCACCGGCCCCGCACACCCCGCACGGCCCAATGCTCGTCACGGCCGCGCTCGCGAGAGCTCCGGTGCCAAGGACAGAGATGCCCCAATATGGAGCGCGCGCGACGGTCTCTCGCGAGAGCGGCCCCGGGGGCGGAGGACGCGGTGTGGGCGCGCCGGAGTTGGGCAAGGCCGGGCCGGGCCGGGCCGGGCCGCTGGTACCTCCGACGCCGGTGTGGGCCCTGCTCGGCTCTTCTGCGCTGGATCCCTAAGGCTGTACTAGAAGTAAAAAAAGAAAAGAAAAAATAGATAAAAAACCGTACCTGGGGCAGCACTCCTGCAGGCGCAGAGTGAGTAACTGCCTGCCAGGGTGTATCCCAGGGGAGCTCTAGTGCTTCTGAAGTCTTGCACGCCGGTATTAATTGTTCTTGTAAACTTGCTAAGGAGAGTTTGTTCGCTTCCAGAGGTGTCAAGCCAGGAGTGATGGGGAGAGCTGAGATCTCCCTGCACAGATTTCCCAGTGCCCTGATCTTTCTCTGTGTGTTTGGAGAATACTGAAAAAGGCCTTGCAATAACAAAGATACGAAGTGCTTGCTTTCAAGTACATGTGTAAGACTCAATGAAGTCATTAAGTGCTGCTGGTTAAGCATATTTTGGAGTGAAACCCATAGTGT
Source organism: Lepidothrix coronata (assembly GCF_001604755.1). NCBI lineage: Eukaryota > Metazoa > Chordata > Aves > Passeriformes > Pipridae > Lepidothrix > Lepidothrix coronata. The sequence continues at coordinate 89,495 of NW_016690443.1, forward strand.
CTTCAGCAGGTATTAAGTACAGAATATCACAGCAAATAAACTGTTAGGGATTTGTGTTTAAGGCCACTTAGCTTTTGATCTCAAGCTTAAGAGTCTTGCAATACTATGCAAGACAGACACGTTCTAAATGGGATATGGAAGCTTGCTTTTAAAACATTTGCCTTCCCATCTCAAAACCTTTCTCCTCCTCTGTGCAGTGTAACAGTAGCACCCTGTCCTATGTTGCTGTGAGTCACTGCAGTCCAAACCACAGGAGTGAACAGCTGAAAGTTACCATTGCTGGCATCTAAAAAATAACTACTTCTTGGCATGTTAAGGTTTTTAATGCCTTTCATTTGCAAAACTCTTTTGCTTCATGTTAGTTTTGCTCGTTGTATGACTTTGCCTTGAAAAGAGGTAATTGTGCTCGATGTCAGACACAGTGAACTCTCTCTGTGGTTTAGAATGATCGGGGCATGTGTACGTGTACAAGACAGTAAATATAGTGCTGGAGTCCCTGTTGCAGTATCAGAACAAGCAGGTCTCGGTGATCTTCGTGGTTTGTTTTAGTTTTGTTTGACCATGAATATCTCAGTTTTCCTTCTGAATCTCTTTTTGGATCCAGAGTGAACTCTCAAAGGTTATGGCTGTGTCTACTCTACAAAGCGCTCCTAAGAAAGTAAATATAGGATTTCTGATTCATCATTTATTTGGGCTTTGTTTCAGTGTGTATACTGAACATATACTGAAACTTAAACTGTCGTTTTGAGACCATGACAGGTCTTGAGACTCAGGTCTGCCTATGGGTGAGGTTCTACAAGGTGTGCTGAGCGAATCTATCAGTTTGCTGTTGCCAGAAGGGACAGGACCACACAGGGAAAAGAAAGTAGGGGAGCCAGCCTTCTTTCTATATAACTAGCTCTTTCATCAGCTTAGCTATGTATGGTACTGCAGCCTAAAACTGTGGGTCTTGTCTAACTTATGCTGCTGTAAAGCCATTTCCTGGTGATAAATTCAGGTAAATGGAGCTGTAGTTTGAGTTGCTATTGTGTTTTCTAGTTTTCATAAACCATGAAGACTTATCAACAAGATTACTTTCTGTAATAGTGAGATCCTTCAGATTGTGCAGTAGCCCTCTGTTCCAGCACTGTCTTTTTATATCTTACAACAAAATGTAAGAAGGAGCTTGGATGAAATTCTAGAGTCAGAGAAACAAAATCACTTGATGGAAAAGGTTGAATTGTGTATAACTATGACATGATCTAAAGTTAAGAGTCTGTCCACATGTCCACCCAGAAACACTTGGTGCAATAAAATAGGTCTTGCCCAGAGTTCAAAGAGAGCATTTTTGCTCTGAAGTCATAGGTAATATTATTGGAAACATTATCATTGCACTCAGTGTTTAATAAGAAAATATCTTTTATTCCCTCACCTAACTCATTTTTAAAAACCATGTCTGCCTTGCTTCCTCATAATCTTTCCCCCGTTTCTTTTCCACTTCCTTATCTCATGTGTTTTCTCTGTTCTCCATTTGGTACCCACTTGTCAGCCTAGTGCGTAGTCACCCTGGACAATGAAATTATGGAAAGGGACTCAGGTCTATAATGTTAATTGGTGTAAGTCCCCCACTCACTGTTCACACTTCCAAGCTGCCAGAAGCCCTGGGCAGTCAGGGTCACTTATATTTGGGTTGTACATAGAAAATCACCAACATTGCCAGGGAATTAAAAAGCGGAAGAAGGAACACTGGGCGGTGGGGTTAGTCAGAGTTTAGCTACTGGAAATTCTTATTCAAAAACATAGATGCAAAATAGATCATGTAGGTCAAGTCCTGATTTAATCGACTTACTAAATAATGTAACACAGGAAACATTTGCATTTTGGGAGGTGGCATAGGTGTAAACTGCAGTGGTAAAGGATTTTAGTGAATGTTATAGTGTAGAGTTTCTTACTGTAGAGGAAGTGGAATCCTGGAACCCTCAAACCCTTTTGGACGGAAAGACAGAAAAAACTGAAAGCCCAAATGGCATTGAGTAATTATCAAACCACATATGCTTCCCTGCATTGTTTTGGACAGTGGCTTCATGCCAAGCTCCTCTCAGCTCTGTTCAAAACAAGTAATATAAAACCCCTGAAAAGTATAGCCCTAATTTCCAGATTCTGTTGGCTGTCCTATGTTAGCCTTGATTTAAGATGAAATGGCATTCCTAGCTGTTGGCAACATCAAAAGTCTCCACTGAAACTTAAGAGATTTTTTTTTTTTTGTCTTGTTCAGCAAAGTTCCAATCTTCATGACTTTGCAGAGTTAAGCACCAGGGGACAAATCAGAGTCAGTATGTTAGCATGCTAATTACGGGTATTCATCCTGCAAAACAAATATCTTACTGAAAGGAAATGAAGTCAATCCTGATCTTTTTCCCTTACAGTTGCATGGTGCCATAACTTTGCTTCCACATACACACAAGGCTTCTGTGTTTAATCTCTGGACATGGCCTGTGAAGTACAAAGCATGTACTTACTTTATAGCCAAGTATTCCACCTATACCTCTAAGAAACCACAGAAGTCAGAGTTTAAAGGCCTGTTTGTAATCTTGTGTTTGTTGGCAGCCTGACATTCTCACCTGACAGAGTTGCAACAACTACTGTTGTTTTGTGCATCCAACAACATTTTCATATTCTTTCCAGCTAGTCGGATGCCAGGATGTTTTCCTAGCAGGGCATGTTGCAGAAATCCAGGCTGCTCTCCCACTGCACTGAATTAGAGGATACGCATCCCCAGACATGCACATTTTCATTGATGATAGCGCAGCGTGCGTATAACCACCCTCAGCTCTCTTATGGTTTTAGTCACATGCTACTCCTATGCATAAATAGCTGCAGAAGATATAAAGCAGCTGAGGAAGCTCGGACACCATGCAGAGCATGGCAGAAGCAGTTCTTGGGGCCATGCATGGCAGCGGGGCACACTGCACAGGAAGCAAGGAGGAAGGACCAGATAAACCACTTATGTATGGGCATAGTCTGGGGACATTTATTCTGCTCCAAAGAATAGTGCCAGGCTGGTTGTGGAAAGATGAGTGTATCTTGGCTTAGGCCTGGCTCAGCAACCCTTTGATGGTGCTGCCCTGTGTTTTCCATTCCCAAATTAGAAAAGCATGGAAGAAACATGGCAAGAAGAAGATGCTCAGTAGTATCTTGTTTCTGTAGCAGACCTCTGTGGAAGGCTCCTTGTTCAGACTCCGGTGGCAGCTACTGGTTCAAGGGAATACGATGCCAGTCTGCATGTGTGCTTCACTGGGGGCTTTCCAAATCCATCCAGTGGGACTAGGGAACAGAGCAGTCTGGCAGGTGTGAGCTAGAGCCAACAGCACGAGTCACTTTGTACAGATATGGGATGACAGATAGGCTACCTCTGAACTGAGATTATATTAGCTTCTGTGGTCTGTTAATGTTATGTCTTTGAGGTAGGATGTTGCTGTCCAATGCTAGCAGGAGGGACTCCATGACACTTGAGGACTTTCAGCTCAACCTTACCCTGAACACTGTAGTTGTGCAAAGGCTGAAATTTGCCCCTCTGTTGTGTTATCCCAAAATCTTGTGTTAGTTTCTCACATAGAACTCTTTGCAGAACACAGATGTCCTAAACATCTGATGCTTGTAATAACAGAGCAACAAAGAGGATTTTTCTGTCTTCCAAAATTGCACACATGCATACCTGCCTTTCCCTGAAAATATTCATGATCTGATGCCAAAGGGCCCACCTCTTGGGCATGCTTAAAATGTCCTAGAAATTAAAACCAGACCAGACATGGCTCATGCTCCAGTCCCAGCTGATGGCCTTGACTCCCTCTGTGGCTTCCTGACAGGAACCCTCGACAGACACCTGACAGAATATGTAACATGCTTATAACAGAGCTGCAAGTAGTTTTTAGGAGTAAAATGGTGTTAAGAAAACTGTAGATAGTAGAACATACAAAAGTTCTAAGGTGAATATATAACCACCTTATACACAGGTATTTGTTCAGTGCGTGCAGCAAAATGCCTGAACGGCCCAGCAACTGAAAAGGTTTTTTTCATGGTCGTTATTGAATAAATGATTAAATTTTAAAAATCTTTTAAGAGGCATTACACTCCTGTCGGGGCACACGACTTTACACATCGGTTCACCGCAAAGCTTTGCGCGCTGAGGAGAGACCGGTGCGGGCGCGGGAGGCCGGCGGGTGCGGGAGGCCGGCGGGCGCCCCGAGCGGCCCCGGGGGCGGGCGACAAACGGAGCTCACAGCGTCACTCCTGACCGTTGCGCTCAGGGCGCCGCAGCCGCGGAGGGCGGGCCGGGGCGGCCCCGAGGAGGGAGGTGCCGAGGGAGGTTCCGGCTCCCCCGGCTCGAGGCCGCCGAGCCGCGCGTGCCCAGCCCGGCGGGCCCGGCGCGACGCAGGGGCGGGCACAGCGCAGGCGCCGGGGGGCGCCGGCGTTGGCGGCCATGGAGCGGAAAGGTGAGCGCGGCGCGGCCTCCATCGGCCCCCGCCGGGCCCGCCGCCCGGCCCGCCGCCCCTCACGCCCCTCTCTTCTTCTCTCCCTCTCTCCCTTAGTGCTGGCTCTGCAGGCCCGAAAGAAGCGGACCAAAGCCAAGAAGGACAAGGCCCAGAGGAAGTAAGTGCGGCCCCGACTCTCTTCGGGTGGTATCTCCCGCCGGCACCGCCGCCTCTTTGTTTCCCTCGGGTGTCCCCTCGGGGAAGGGGCTGCCGATCCCGGCGGCCGAAGCGTGCGAGACCCTCGGGCTGGGCCGGTGTTTAACGGGAGCTCAGTTGAGGGCACGTTTCTCGTGCTCGTGGCCCGGAGCGGCGGTTTTGCCGCCCAGCTCTCCGCCCACGGCCCCTCGCCGTCGCCTGTCGCGGTTCTTTTGGCTGGACGGGGGAACGGCAGGTTCTGTGTTCCCTGCTTCTCCCCGAAACCCAGAGATGGAGCTGGAGTCGTGCTTATGGATGGAGCTCCGTGTCGGGCTCTGTCCTTGCAGTTTCCTTTCCTCAGTCGCAGGCTGTACCCCGGGGAGAGTTTGTCAGCGTCCCCTCTCTGCAGCCCCTCGAGCGCTTCAGTAACTGCTGGCTTGGGAACCAGCTTCTCTTGACTCTTCTTCCTCCTCTTGCCCCCTGAGATTTTCTTTTAATTTTTTTTTTTAATCTCACCGAAAGAATGCCATAATGCGTTGTTTACTTCTTTCTGTAACTTTGATGCTCTCGTGTGGCTTCTCTCCTACCACAGGAATGTCACAAGTCTTTATGTGTGGTGAGCTTTTGGATGCAGATATAGAAATTAAAAGAACTCGAGTAAATACTAAACAATGGCTTCCACCAGACTGCATTAAGTACTGTGTTCAGTGCTGCTCGTGGGTTCCTTTCTAGTGAAAGGTGATGTAAATACTAGAGCTGGTTCTGTGTGCTCCATAACATGCTGCTTATTCCTGTAAAATCTCTGGTGTCTCAGGAGGTTTTTTACTCGCTGGTACCTAGGAACCAAAGGTTTTCAATAAGTAAGGCTTTGAGGGTGGGACTTGGAGGTTTTTTCCTTTAGGCCTAGAGTGATGCTTTCTTAGTCACTTCCTAAGAAAAAATCATGTGGATTTTCATTTTTTTTCTTGTTGTCTCCAGCCGAGATTCAGTTGTTTTGGAGATAGGGCTTTTGAGGAGCGAGGAGCACTAACTAAAGTATTTGGGAGATGCGTGTTATGGTTCCATGCTGTTCTGTACATGTTCCTGGTATTTCTTGAAGGTAGCATTAGGACAATTTTTGAAACTCTCCTCTTTTTCTAATTTCTGTGCGAATAATCCATTGTTTAATTCTATACATGTTACTTTTTTTTTCTTCTCTAGCTGCAGACAAACAATACTGACTCTGCCAATAGAGTCCACAGTGCAGCTGGAAAGACTGATTTCTGTGTAAATTCTGAGGTTGCTGAATGGTAACTTTCAGTGCTGGCATGTTGGTGGTGGTTTGGTTTTTTTTTCTTTTTTTAATCCTTTTTAACCACATATCCAGGACAGGTTATCTGTACTGCTGGCTAGCTCTTGATTTTGCCACTAACCTTGATTTGAGTGCAGAGCTGTACTCTTTGTAAAATGCTGTGTTTATATTCTTAAACTACATGCTTCGACTCTGTTTTCTGGTACCATAGTTTTATTAGATCATGCCTCAGAAATTAAAGAAGCTTGCATATGCTTTATGTTGTACAACTAAAAGAACCCAGTGTCAGCCTCTAACTTTAGATACAGTTCCACAATATTTATGCTATTTAATACAAAGCTGCTTGAGTTAAATCTTCTAAAATAAGCTTAGCTGGGTTGTTGCAAGACTTTCCACAAAATCTAAACTTGGAACTGCGTGGAATGTGTCTTTAACATCTGATGTTCTATGGTAGTTTAGATTGCGCATGTAACTTTTTCTGTAATATATTGTATTCTGTACTTGTGCAGTAAAAAACATGAAACAACTGATTTTAAAAGGTTGAGTTTAGTAAGTACTATGAATTATTATGAGTAAGTATAAAAATGCAGAGAATGTTCTGAAGGGATTTAAAACAATTCAAAATATCTTTTATTTTAGAAAATAACTGCACCTACTTTAAGTTTACCTATCAACTGAACAAAAAAATCCACTTGGAAAGGTTAAAGTAATCAAAATGAGTTGTGTTTCGTACAAAACTGGAAAGTTACTTCTTTTTTTCATCATGCAGTAGTTACATCATTCAGACAAGACAAGCCTAAACTGGTTATTTACAGAAACACCTTCTAAATACTAATTATGGTTCTGTGTATAAGCTTTTTTTATGGGAAGGTCAACCACGTTCTTAATTTTCTGCAAATTCAGGATGTTCCTATTTCTTTCCATCTCTCCTGGCTTAAAAGTTGCATTTGATATCCATGAAGGAGAGAATGCATTTATCACAACACACTTCTGTAGAAAGACAACAGGTAGAGTTTCTTGGAATTATGAAGGTGAGGTACCTATGTTTTCCCATGCCAGTAAAACTACTCCAAACCTTTGGTGATACGGAAGACTCATTAAACCAGCAGTCTCAAATGTTTGCTCAGGAAGTTTCTACTTGCCAAGCCTGCTTGTTAGTTCTGTCGCTGCCACTGTAGAGTTGGAAGAATATCATGGCTGTGTGCTTTTGCTCAGATCCCATATCTGTGAAAACCAAGGAGAAAGACGGGGAGGGTGACAGCTGAATGCCTTGGAGGGACAAAATGCAAGCTTAGATACAAGGAGATCCTGAATTCTAATATTGATGTCACTGGGTTGCTTTGTAGCCTTGAGTGAAGCATTGACTTCAGTTTCTTAATTTCACCATTTTCCATCAGAAGGACAAGGAATTAGAATGAAAATTCCTTTAGTCTAAACTCTTTTTAGAAAATGAGAGGCTTTTTCCTTAATGTTAAGAATATGTCAGGAAATATGCATGTCAAAGCTTTAGTTGCTAACAAAACACAGGGAGCTTGGTACGTAGGTTATTGCAGTTCGTGTTGCTGCCCAAAGGTGGCTCTTTGAAAGTTATCTGGGGAAGAATGTGGTGTAATAATTTTATAATTTCTTGAGGTGTGAACATCTTGGGTGCTGACAGTCAGTTGATTCCCAAAGACACTCAAAAAAGCCTTTCAAAAAGGAGCCTGTAGGTTTACAAGCTTTTGTTCATACAAAAGCATTAGGAAGTTTAACTACAAACTCTTCAGATAGCAGTATCTGGTGAGGTACATTCAGGTAGTTATTTTTGCTGAAGTGTCAAAAATGCAGAAGTCTTTTGCAGTTCTTTGAAGTAGTTACTATGTCTCTGGAGTTCAACACTGGGAGACAGATGTGTTAGATGTAGTATTTGCCCTGGTCCTGAGGAAGGTGGGAGAGATGCACAGTGCTTTCCTGGGAACACTTCTCAGACTAGTTTTCCTTGTGTGACTTCTGTGGAATTGCAAACATAATTCTCTGTGTAGTCTTGCTTCCACCCTATCTTCCCAAGTGCCTGCAATATTCATTATTTTCAAGAAACTGGTTTACAGTTACCTGAAATTTTCTGGCAAGACTCTTTACATGGAGTGAAACCTCATTTCTTTCTTCTTCCTCTCTTGTATTGCTGTGAAGAGAGACAAAGTTGGTAGTTTCTCTATGCAGTCTGGGGAGCAGAAATTCTTAGTAAGATCTGATACTTTCAGGTTGTTATTGTATGTCTTGCTCGTATCACTTTACTTCTGTCTTTGAGGAGCCTTGGAGTTCTGACAATCACCTTGGTTTCTTTCTCAACTTGTTCAAAGCTTTGCCTGGGATCAGGATCTTGGATTATGTTTTCCTCACTTGTCTTTCATAATTAAGACCAGGGATATGTCTTTCATAAGTATTTTGAACACAAGTTTAAGGTAGAGTAAGAATGCATTGTCCTCTGAATTTTTTCATTCAAATGCAGAAGTGATTATCAGACTGTGACAGGACACAGCTGAAGATCTGCGGGTTTCCATGGAAGTACCGTGGAATAGCTGGAATAGCAGACAGTTCTACAAACAGCTTGTTCAGTGCTTGTGTGGGGGAGTGGGTATGGGGAGCAAGAAACTTGATTGCCTGTTATTTGTGTATTAATACTGTTCCCATGTGGAAGCCATTACTTATCTTCAAACTGAGATCCTGAAGATCCACTAATCAAAAGTATGTCTTGGTGCCTCTGAGTACTGTTCTTTAAAAGCTAAATGTTCAACCATCTCCAGTCTTTTTTTAAGTTCTTGAAAGTGGTAGTCCTGTAGCTCTGGGATGAGTGCTCTACAGCAGCAAGTATTGTGGATTTGCCCTACTGTGAGAGCATACCAATTTTTTATTCAGAAAAATAGGGATGCAGGAGTGAATGAGTTGCAATAATCACAAAATAATGTGGATTATAGACTCAAAAGGCCCCTATAATCTATGATTTATTATTCTCTCAAATCCCCTCAAAATAGTTGAAATTTCTTGAGCAGAAAGATCAACTGCATATAAACAGAAAAATACTTCTATCATTTTGGACCTGAATTCGTACTGAAGAGTTCATGTGTAATCGGTTACCATATTTATTGAACATGAGGTTTGCCAGGAGATCTGCATGTAAGCATTTTGGAGGCTGGCATCAGAAGCAGTCATTTCACTAGATATGCCTTAACATGATGTTGAAATTACAGACACACTAAGGAACAGGAATAAGATGCAGCTTGCAAGCATACTTCCTTAAAGAGGCATTGTCTTGATGCACAGATGTGAAAATGGGAGGGAACTTTTAAGTCTTGGCTTTTCACCATGCCATATGGAGTTTTTTCTTTTTCTCAAATGAAAACAAGGAATTTTTAACAACACTGAAGGTGAGATCTTGCTGTAGTGGGTGTAGAGCCCTGGAAATGATTGGCTGGATGGTTAAGGTGGAAGACAGCACTTTGTTCAGCAAGTCCTACAGTGTGTTAACCTTTATCTGTGGCACCTACAGGGTGAGCTGGAGTCATCATTCATGTTACATTCACTGAATTGAATTCTTCTTGGGGGTATTCATGTGTGTAATTTGAGCTCACAAATAAGGGATGACAATGTTTATGAAGACTGTGTTGCAGATGACTTAAAAATCATTTAGGAAAGCATTTCTCTTCAGTTTCCTACAAATGGGTGTAATCTTTGCCAATATCAAGGGAGAGGCAAACTGAAATAAAAAGGTGTAAAAAGAGTATCTTTTTTGTTAGTACATATATAAGGATGATGGGTGTGACAAAAGTGATTTGGGCTAAATGTATGTTGCCTTCCTTGTCTGAGGGTGGACGGAATCTGCTTTTGTATCTACTTAAAGCAAATAACTTTTACCATCCCTGCTGTGCATTGCAGAGGTGAACAAAGTTATTGGCTGATATCTTCAATGAACGTGGATCAAAATCTTGTCTACAGTGGAAAATTTTGCATGTTGTTAGTACCTCTTCTAATATGAAGAGGTTTGGCAACGCTAAACTGTTAAAGGGATGTTCAGATTTCAGTAAGCTTTTAAGGTGAAAATACTTTAGATATACAACCGAATGAACACATTTCTTCTTTAAACCTCTTGGCTTGAAACTGCAGGACCAGCTTCAGAGTGTCTTTCACTAATAAAGTCCTGCTGTCATGTTGCTGACTTGTTTCCCCTATCACTTACATAAACCAGCAGGATAAACAGGCACAGGAAATGGCTGGTAATTCTTCTGCATTGTTGGAGGATGATGTTAAGTGCCTGCTGCTGTGAAAAATACTCAGTTCAACTTTTTAAAGAAAATTTGACTTCTTCTGCTTGTTTTGTTACTTTTAAGCATAAAAGATAAGTTTTTCTTGTAACTCTGGATGGGGAAGTTTGGGATTACTTTAGAAAATTCATTTTTACTTTGAACGCCCTTTCTCTTCTGCATGTTTGTGCTGGCATTTCTCTATCACAGGGTTGGTCTGTTGACAATTACCATGATCCTTGTCTTCATTCCGAGCTTTGAATGCAGTGGGCTATTGAATAGGCAAATAAAACCGGCTGGTTCAGGAAGATGAAACAAAGTATCTGACTGAAAATCTAATTTCATGAGAGGGAAGAATGAGACAGACATCAAGAGAAGGGGATGAATCTATTTATGCTTACTCCCTAACATGACTGAATTTGCAGGAAGATCAGCTGAGAGCAAGCCCCAGCCTTGCTGCACGGCCCTTCACCTGCAATGCAGTGCTGGGCAGCTGCGGCTGGGTGCTGGAGGCAAATCCCTCTTCTCCCTCACTCTTACACAAAGCTTTGCTGTGTTCGAGAAGAACCAACCCCTCTGCCTGCTGCTGATGTCCCCCTGCTCCCCAGATAGTGTGGTGTCTGATTTTTGATGGCTTTTTTGAAAACTATTGGGCTGACTTCGGGAATTTCTTTATCAATGGGAGGCCGTGCTTCATGCAGGTAGGTTACACTCTTTAATTTTGTCTCGTGAATTTATGCTGTTCTTCAGGCATTGCTGAGAGAATAAGGACTTTCAGGAGGGTCTCTAGATGAGGATTCATACAAATTCCGTAGAAGATCTAGCATTTTACCTTAGCATTGCTGTTCCACATTGTTTTTCTTAAGTAGAATACTGCTGTATAGCTGCAGAGGGACCCTGCATATCCAGTTTATTCTGATGTTTAATTAGCACATTAAGAGAGCAAAAGGAAAAGGTGATCAGGATGTTTTTGGGTAGACCAGAGGTGGCTATAAAAATAAGTACCCTAGAACACTTGATTTTTAATGTGTAAATAATTGTTTTGTATAGAGTTTTTATATACTTTATCTGCATTTTGCAGTACTGCCAACAGCTGTTTCAGCTGTCACCTTTAAATACTGGGTATAGTATGGATTTTTCTGCTGTCTTTAACAGCCTTTTGTGCTTTTTAGAGTAGTGTCTTTGTAAGCAAAGCAGACAGATGAGGCTTCTGCTTTTGTGTATCAGTTTTTCTTAGGTAGTAATACATATTCTGCACTGATTGATTCTCTCTTAATCTTCAGCTGACATGGTCATTTTGAGGGAAGAATATGGTGGGATGTAATAACATCAAATGAATTTTCACAGGAAGGTGAAGGAAAGAGATGTGTTTTGGAGATGATTTCATAAAGGAAATAGCACTGTAGAAATGTATATGACCTGAATACAGCTCTCACATTAGTTGGTATAATAGATTATAATGTAAAAGTGAAATGCTTTTGGATCTTCATGACAGACTCAGATGCAGACTACCGGGTGTGTCATGTGCGAGACTGTCAGCATGATCCATCAGCCCTTTAGGAGGGACACAGAAAGCTTCCAAGAGAATGAATGGGGTTTAATGCTTCCAGTAACTTCTCCCTCGATGCATGAAATTACTATTATTAAAAACCATTGGGACTGCAAAATGGCGTGATGTTTCTGTCAGTAGTTCTTAAGGTGAATTTTCTTTTGAGTCCTTTCCAATCCCCTACATCTTGTGCAGTTAAAGTAAAAATCTTGAAACAGCGTTGGAGAGAATTACTCTTACGCTATGTATGTGGCTCCTGGGCTTAAATTCTTTCCGTCCAATTCTGTGTTCTTGTTCTCTTTACCCTGTCTATAGGATTTGTTGTCTATGAGCATCTAGTTTCCCCTTCGACCATTCTGTCCATGGCCCTTTCTTGCCATTGCTGCCTGCAATTATAAGTGTTTGCATTTTATGGAAGGATCTTGAATATTAAACTTCGTAGACATTTAACCGTTCCCTGTAATGCTTTGTAAAATAAATAAATTACCTGATTTAGTGTTGTTTCATGAGCTGTTTCGCTGTGATCAGTGTGATGCCATAAAGGAGTTGAGACACGGGAGACAGTGTATGTTTTAACTTGGGGAACTCGAACACAGCGTGAATGTGTGAGAGCATTGAGGTGGCCTTTGCAGACATGGTCTTCACAAGCAGGAACTCAGAGTAGCACATTGGGTGAAAAGTTAAACACCTAACATTACTAGTTTTATTTATGAACGTGGGAGTGAAAAATTCCATCGCCTCAGTGCCTGATTTCAATCCCTCTGCAATAACAAACTCTCAGCAGTTTGCTGAACATCTTCTGTGTACTCCCCTCTCTGTAGTTCAGACAACTGTAATAAACTTTAGACCTCTGGTGAAGAGAAGAATTAGAAATGCAGCTTACCATATGAGAACAGGAGAAATAAAGGTCAGTTAGGGGCTTTAGAGTTCTAAAGTGTTAGAAGCAGAAGAATTGTTAAACATTCATTTGACCTTGAACGTGAAAGAGATGAAGGGCACAAGTTCTAAAACACTGGTTTACATTTTTTCCAAAGGAGTGAGAATTGATTGATGTTAGTCTTTAAATGTTGATGAATGTTATTTTAAATTTTCAGGTTTTACATGAGGTAACAAATAAAATATAAATTTGCTTCAGAAAAATCCTCATTGAATGAAAGGCTGGGAAGGGGTTCAAAGAGGCTAACGTTTTGGTGGATCATTAAGCTTTTACTCGCTATCTGGTCTGGTCTTTTCTTTGTTCTTCTATGAAAGTGAATCTAGGACATTAAGTTGTATTTCTCACTAGTATAGGAAAAATTATTTCTCTCTACTTTTATACTAGCTTAGGAGTAAAAGCATTTAAATGTGAATAGTTTTTCTGAAGGCTGAATATTGCGTCTCCTCCATTATCAACAATCCCTCGTGTGACACAAGAGGTACAGGCTTCAAGAGAACATGTGTGAGACACACAGTGTATTCTCTTTCAGACCTGACACTCAGCACCGGGGCCCCGCTGCTCATTCAGAGAGTGATGTCCCAGAGCAAGAGGAAGAAATCCTGGGATCAGATGATGATGAGCAAGAGGATCCAAATGATTACTGTAAAGGTGAGAATTTGCCTGTTTAAGATGCAGGATTTGCAATTTAATTCCCTTCATTTCTCACTTACTATAGAGAATGAAAATAGACTCCATCATACTTCAAGGGTGTTTTGAGACTGCATGATGATAACATTTTTCAAGCCAACATGAAATGGAGAAGCTCTTCTCCAAGTTTTCTTCTGTTATCAGTCAAGATTTGAGTTGAGAGCTGTTTTTAATGCATGAGTTAAAGCTGTTAACTTTTCCTCTGTGCCAGAGGACTTTCATTATTGATAAAAGCAAGTAGGCATTTAATTCCTTTTTTTATTTTCATTGTAAAAAGGACACTTTCAAATCCTTTTCAAATTCTTCAGTTTTCTTTTGAAGATCAAATCATCATGTTGGTCCATTCTTCAGAAAACTTTGCGTCTGCAAATAGTCTTCCACTGTTTCTCTGAGCAGAAACTAAATACAGAGAAAATGGAAATGCCAAATCACAATTTCCTTTCTTGTTTTCTGCTAGTTCCATTGTATGTCTGGCTTTTCATGTTTTTGCTTCTATTATGGAATCCTCCTGCTTAGTCAGTAGCTTGAGAGATATATGGGGAACAGGGAAGAGACTTCCCTGTTTTCAGTGGTGATGTCAAGTGGCAAAGTGCCTTTCAGTCAGGAAGGCAATTGCAAGGAAAACTCCGGGATCTCGGCTGCAGTACCCTTTCATATAATGGGGTCAGAGCATGCAAAAGCAATATTGATACTTAGCTGAAAGATTCTGTTACTGACCATTACAACCTGTATTTTCCAAAGATGATCAACCTAGCAGACTTCAGATGCTTGCACTGAGGAAATATTATTTTGGGATGCTGTAGAGATTACCTAATTGAAAAGATGGACATGTCATTCTAGTTCAATTATATTAAAACTTTCGAGTCAACTAGAGGGCTGTTCACAGTTTCTTCTCCAACATACTGTGTATTTGTACTAGCAAGATCCAATTAGAGAAACGCTTGCGTTTGTTTATATGATTAAAAATTTAAACACATCAAATAAGTCTGCCTTAAGTTTTGATGCTTGTTCCACACACCTGTTCTTTGGTTCTTCCTGCTATTTTTCTAGGTGGTTATCACCTTGTGAAAATAGGAGATCTCTTTAATGGACGATACCACGTGATTCGGAAGCTTGGATGGGGCCACTTCTCCACTGTGTGGCTGGCTTGGGACATCCAGTAAGTCTTTCTGTTCTAGCTAGTGTTTCTGGTGGGAATTTACAAATGTGATCAGAAAACATCTTTTTACTTTTAGATAAAAACACAAAACATAGCTGTCTGCATCCTAAACAGAAGTTTCTTTTGATATTGTGGATGCAAATGTGTGGGAGGGAGTTAACAGGACAAACCACATATGTGGGAAGAGTACTCTTGTGTTCAGCAGTTTCTGACCTATTATTACATTTTAGGAGAAATTATTAACATGAATGTTTTATAAAAAAAGACTCAAAGACAGTCTTTGAGTGTTTAAACCTTATTTTTCCATTATGCATAAAATAAGCTCTCTTTCATGCAAAAGAATTGGGATAATCCTGGAGAACAAGTTCTTTGTATGAGCATTAACTGTTTCCAATTTACTTGCCATGTGTGAATAGAGGGAGGAGATTTGTGGCAATGAAGGTGGTGAAGAGTGCAGAGCACTACACAGAAACAGCACTAGATGAAATCAAGTTGCTAAAATCGGTGAGTGCCTGAATTGTGTTTAATTTTTTATTTTTTTTTTCCATTTTGAGGAGTTTAAATTTGTCATGTGCTTGATATTTCTGGATCATCTAGCTGCAAAAACTTTGTGTAGAAACCTAGCAGTAGTGCAGTAGATCTGACTTCACAATAATCTCTTTCTCTGCAGGTCCGCAACAGTGATCCAAATGATCCAAGTAAAGAGAAAGTTGTTCAGTTATTAGATGACTTCAAGATTTCAGGAGTCAATGGCTCTCGTATCCTTTTGTGGAATAACAGCGAAGAAGTGCATAAAATGGGAGTTGCTTGGGCAGCTGTCCTGTTTGGGCTGGGGAGCAATGCCCAGGCATCCCTTTCCCTGCCCAAGGAAACCTGCTGTAGAACGGTCTGCTTCAAAACTGCCTGCTAAGCTCAGGTTCAGAGTGATCTTTCAGCCTGATGTAATGTGTGTCAGCCGTGGAAGCCGCACTGTTTGGTCCTGCTTTTAACGTGCCGATGCCATCAGTGAATCTGGGCTGAATGGCTGTATAAGAGGTACCTTTGGGGTAGGAGAACTTATCTATCCCAACCCCTCCATTTTGCAAGCAGCCTGTTTAAGCCTATTTAAATAACCTGTTATTTAAGTAAAGCGATACAAAACAGTAAGATCAGTAGGTGAAAATAGCAAACACATGCCATCTATAACTTGATAATAAGCTTGTTTTCTAGTTATGGAAGCATCTTACTTTGTACTTTATCAACATTGTTAGCATGTTTAAAAATGTATTGCTTTGAAAATACCCTGTAATTCTGTGAACAGCCTTTTAATAGGCAGTTACTTGTAGCAAGTCCTAATGGATCCTTAACATTTGAAAGTCGGACTTCTAGGCATGTTTTCACTTTGCAATAGCTTAAATTTTATTTCAATGAGAATTACTAAGTGCTTGAGATAATTGAGCTGTAGATTATAAATATTCTAACACTTCAGAAAACAGTAGGCTCATAATGTATTTCCTCTATTAACCTTCTGAGTAAATGTTGACCTGATCTTGTGTTTCTTCCACTCTTGTGAAATGTGTACTTTCTGCCAGTGTATACAAAAAGCAGCCTAATAAAGTCTTAGGAATTTGGATTCTAAAGCAAGGGCACTGTACTGAATATGTCACTGGAGTGACTGTAGCTGTTGAGATCTTATAGCCGAAAAGCAGATAATGTAAATATTGTTGAAGTCCAGGCTTTGTCAAAAGTTTGTTTTGCTGGTAAAGAGGCAAGGGAGGGTGAAGAAAGTAACCTAATTATTCTGAAGATGACTTATTATCTTTTCAGATAATGCTGCTACAGAGAGATCTGGCATCGAGTTTTGCCTGGGGTGAAAGCCTAGGCTGTTCCAAACTGTACATTGTTGGCTTGAAGCCCTCTCACTACTAGCAGGAAATACTAATGCATGCTTGCTTGTGTAACTGGCTTGCACTCAAAGCAAGAGATTGCTACTGCTGCAGTAGGACCATTGTGCTAACCAACTCCATCCCTCTGTATTGCATGTTTTAGATAATGGTACTATTGTGTAGGATAGGATGATGCTGTTGAGGAAGGCAATTTTTCTAAGCTATGTCAGAAGGATGAGGGTTCTTTAATATATAAGAAAATATAACTGGTGTGGATTTCTTTTGATCCTCAGTCCTGGGAATTCGGGGCTCCCTGGGTCAGGATGTCCATTTTTTCCCTTGATTGAGTTCCAGATATCTGTATGGTGTTTGAAGTTCTAGGACATCATCTTCTGAAGTGGATCATAAAGTCAAATTATCAGGGGCTTCCACTCCCCTGTGTCAAAAAAATCATCAAACAGGTAAGTTCCAGTTCTGACTGCACTGTTCCCCTTGACCCAGTTAAAACTCTTTCACTAATCTTTCTCATTTACAAGAAAACAAAAGTTAAAAATCAGTGGTATCTCTCTCGTGCAGCAAAATATTCTTGGGTTGATATTTCCTTTCTCTACTGCAAACTCCTGCTGCAGATAGTTATTTTCTGCCAGTTAAACCATGATGGGAGGCCAGCTGTGCTTTTACCTCTTCTTACCCCAGTCATTCCTCATAAGTGAAGTATTTTTTTAAAGTGTCACAGTAAGCACAGTGCTTAATGATAGGAAGAGCAAGAGAAACCAGTTTTCCCCACTAAATGGTTGCCTAAGAAGAAACATCTTTCTACATGTGAGGTAGAGGGGAGGAGGAAAGTGTGATTTTATTGTAGAGTATTAAGATTACATTTTCAACTTTGATAAGTTATGAGGGTAAATAGAGCATTTTCAAATCATAACTAAAATCTGTATGCAAATCTCTATTTTGTGACACTGTGTAATAACCACTGATCACATTAGCTCTAATCTGGAGCATTCTCAAACACAGAAGCCCTTCGGGTTCATTGGGCATCCTAGGCTATTTTGCATTTTTACTTCACTCTCAATTTGCTCATTATTTGCTTTGTCTAATGGTTGATTTCCTTCTTTCTTATCTGCAGGTTCTTCAGGGTTTGGATTACTTGCATACAAAATGTCGAATCATTCATACAGATATTAAACCTGAGAACATTCTTCTCTGTGTTAATGACCAGTATATTCGCAGGCTGGCTGCAGAAGCAACAGAGTGGCAGAGATCTGGGGCTCCCCCACCATCTGGCTCTGCAGGTGAATTTTTTTTTTTTTCACCCCTCCCCTGAAAATTGGTGCTATCTCTCCTACATACCCCCAGATCATCACTAGTCTCACTAAGGAAAACTTCCTGAGTACAGTGGAACAATTATGCAGGCAGCCTCTGAAAACCCAACTGTAAACGGTGAAGTTAGTCATAAGTTGTAACTCAGAGATGACTGGGAAGGCAGCTTGTGTAAGAAAAATGGAGGGATGATAAATGCACTCTGGCACCTGCTTTTAATACAGCTAATCTGGCACTCATAAAGTGGTAGGATAGTCAGTCTTGCATAGCACAATCATGATGCACTCAATATAGAACTGGGATGAAAATGTGGCAACATATTTCTCACATTTTCTTCAAAAGTTTATTATCTTCCATTGCATGAAGCTGTACCAGTGTGTACTTTTCAAGAACTACTGCAGTGTGTATTGGAAGGCTCTATCAGTCATAATCTTACAAGACCAACATTGAACTGAGCCCATCATAGCATATCTTAGCTTAAGAAAGCTTCCTTAAGTTTAGTATTTTAATGCTTTGATTTGCATTTTCATTTAGGTAAGATGCATAATACATGCAGTACATGAAGCTACGTGACAGGAAGTTTGTTTCTGATATCAGTCAAGCAAGTCTTCTATCTGGAATTTTAATTATGCATTTACACATTTAATACTTTTCTCATTTTTTTTTATCGTTGCATTTTTGTAGAGAAATGAGCCCTTAAAATAACAGTTGCTGATATCATTAAAGTGTTATTACCAAACCACATAGGAAAAATCTTACCTTAAGATCAGAATTCAGTTATAGTTTTTGAATATAGACATACTAATTTATTGATCTTTCTTTTCCTTTCAGTGAGCACTGCACCACAGCCAAAACCAGTAAGTGTAATAGCTTTCATCTGTAAGTATCCATCTTCTGATAGCATCTACTGCATTGTTTCATAATCCAGTCAGTGTTAAGGGAAAGCAACCTCATATCAGAAGAAAAAGTGTGATTTGTGTTTGGCATAGGCATCACGTTCAATGCTGTCTTGGAGATGTAAATAGTATTAGCTCATGTATCACCAGAACGAGTCCTTGTGGTGATCTCAAGGTCTGTTGTGAAAGCAATTTTTCTGTAGAGTCTGAGATCCCTCACTGGGAGAATAATGTAGGTTTCTCAGGTCAGGGCAAAAATGCACTGATAAAAGCCATAGACAACTGGTTTGAAAGCTATAATAGCTGCTTTTTATCTGAGAGGAGAGCTATCTCCGACATTTTCATCGCAGACTGCTTCCTCAGCTCTAAAATAAATTAAAACTTGGCACATTTTAGATTTGTTGAAATATGAAATGCTAAGTCAAATTTCTCTCTTTGCCTCTGTGTAGGCTGACAAAATGTCAAAGAACAAGAAAAAGAAGTTGAAAAAGAAGCAGAAACGGCAGGCTGAGTTGTTAGAGAAGCGAATGCAAGAGATAGAGGAAATGGAGAAGGAAGCAAGCCCTGGGCAGACACAGCCTGAGGAGGAGGAAGAAGCTCAGACCCCTCTGGAAATGCTCATAAAAGTTAGTCCACCAGAGGAAAGTGTCGGCAAAAAGACAGGTATGGACCTGAAGTATTGCTGACGTGGAGTGAGCAGTGTTGTCCATTCACTCGTGTGGGTATGAGGAGAGAGTACCTTAGTAGAGTTGGCTGTTGTCATTTAACCTTTTTGCATTGCATTCTGCCCTTCTAAAGAGACTGGGAAATGTCCTGTTGCAAACTGAATTAATGCATGATTGTGTTCAGTTACATTTTGAGAACTCCCTACTTCTGTGGGCTCCTTGAATAGCTTCCAGCTATTTGTTTAGACATATTTTGCGATATTCTTTTTTTCCACTCTTCCAGCACAAGTCCTTGTACAAGAGCCATCTAATCTAATGGAAAGCAGCGTGGAAAAATGTGTAACAGAAATAAACTGCAACGGAGTGATACAAATGACGGACTTCACAGACTCTGGGAATCAAGGGTCTGTGCGACTTGAGGATGACCTTCATAATGCCAATGACTGTGGCAATCACCCTCAAACACAGAAGACTGAGAACTTCCATAGCTGTAATTACAGTCAGCATAACGCTGACTCAGAGAACAGGCCTCAAGAAGCAATGTCGGACTCGTTGGTGCCCTTAGTTTCAGAGGATTCCATGGCGTGTCAGCCCACATCCAATGACAAGCAGTCATTCAATGCGCAGGAGATTAACAATTTTCAGGAAAGCATCCAGACAGAGATCCCTTCAGAAGACGAGAATGAGAATACTAGCCCGTCAGACAACAAAGGTATAAGGGGAACCTTGTAAGGCAGGGCTCCTTTCTCCTTGATGTGGGAGAGTTCTGTTACAACACTTCATCAGAGTATTAATAGAAATGTGCATTTTGTAGGCGAAGTGATCAGAACCACCTGGTTGAGATTTTTCCTGCCAGGAATAATTAACCTGACAGTTATACTTCAAGATGTTCACTGCTTGTAGCTCCTGGTTGTAGTTGCACCTTAGTTTTGACTTTTCAATGCATAAGTGTTCCTACTTTTAACAAGTACTTATACACTTGGTTTTCAGTGTAAGAACATCTCCTCCTTTGAATAAGGTGTTGCTTATTCAGTTGTGATTTTCACTAATAGTTAGAAACACAAGTTTACAAATTGTCACTGGCTGCTAAATTAGGGGATAAGTACTGTTCAATGTATTCTGATAGTGTACAGCAGTTTAAACACATTCCAGGTGTGTGTGTTAAAATATGAATGGATAAAACTGTCTACTTTTGCATCTTTGTGTCAATGTCAGGTAAAGTATATCTACTTGGAGAAGGAGGGCAAAACTAACATTTGTACTTGTTAAAAAAAAGGTATTCTAGCATTTTCTTGCCAGAGTACCACTGGGGAGTTACATGGATGAAAAGTAGCAAGAGAAGTTTATGTTTTGAAACTTGAACTGCAATTAGGTGGATGCGTCTGCTAGATTACTAGGCGTCTTTTGCTTCTTACGGCCCTTTTCCAAATTGCTGGATGTAATTTAGTGACTTAATATTTTTGCTCTCCACTGTGTCATTCAGTTTTCCCAATATATACTTTAGCTCTTGTAATTGTGTTGCAGCAGTGAGTGACGGGTATATCAAAAAGATAGTATAATATGGGGACTTTCCTTCTTCAGAGACTTAGGGATTGTGAGGCTTGTTCTGTTTCTGGCAATGCCCTTATTTCAGCGGTTTTTTTAAATATAGACAGACTTCTTAAGGCTGTGCAAAGAGTGCTGGGAAAGTCACTCTTGTATATGCTTACTTGTCCTTCTGTCCTTCTGCTTTGTGACACCAGTCAGTTCTTAATGGTGGTACTTCTGTTGCTGATAGTGGAGACTGCTGATTTTTATACCTAAGCATCAGGGAGGGAAAAGTTCTGATCTGTAAGAAAAACCCTTCCTGGCTAGGGAGAGGGTGATAGGATTTGGGTGACAGATGGTGACACTGTCTGTGTAGCTTTAATCAGCTGTTGTACACATTGCCTCTAGGAAAATCAACTGCTGGGAATTTCCTTCTTAATCCTCTTGAGCCCAAGAATGCAGATAAGCTCAAAGTGAAGATAGCTGACCTAGGAAATGCCTGCTGGGTGGTAAGTGTACACTGTTTTCACACTGACTGTTTAAACCTGCAAATTCATTCACAGTATGCCCAGATGGAAAATAATCTGTAAAAAAGGTTTTTAGACCTGGCTGTGAAAGTAGTGAGTTTGAAACTGTGACAGGGAGAAACAGAAGGGGAAGCAGGGACACTAAGAAAGAAATGGTCCTCTAAACATAAGCTTTTGGTCCATGCTTTGGGTGCCTCACTGGCATTAAATTTACTTCTAATAGCCCTGTGAACCATGTCACATACAGTGCATAGAAATCTGAGTATCTGATATTTCTGAAGGAGTTTGTAGCTGTCTTGGAGACTGTGAAAGTTGCAAACAATTGCTCTGATGTGCTAGTTCTGTAGTTTGTCAGACCATTTCAGTGGATTTGGGAGCCGCGTGAAAGATACTCGTGCAATAAAACTAAAAAGTTTTCTTTGATGGTTGTGCTGTGCTGCTTTCAAATGTTTGACATTTCAAATAGAAAAAATGTCTCTTTTACTTGGCTTCTAAAATGGCAAAATACTTCAGATCTTGTGGGACAGATGAGTCTCAACTCAGAATTGCACATCAGGCTTGCAGTGTCTGGCAGGGTGATCTCTTACATTGGTGTTGCTTATCTGATTTAAGGTAGCTGGATCATGGCCTCTCTGTCATGACTGGGTAGGAGAAGGGTGCATTTTCTGAAAGTCTTCCCTTATTCTGTTTTTGTGGCTTGCTTTTCTCTAAATTGCTGGACTGTTTCACTTGAGGAGGAGTGTCTCACGTAGAGCATTTAAACAGCACTTGTAGGAATATAAGGAAATAGTTAATGAGGATGTTAAATGCAGATGAAATGTAATGGTAATGAGCTTTGATCTACTGTGGCCTTCCAGGTTGTTGATTCTCCTCTTTTAAACAGTCTTTAACTTTTTAGTAAAACATTTCTTTTATTTAGCACAAGCACTTCACTGAAGACATCCAGACAAGACAGTACCGGTCCTTGGAGGTGTTGATAGGGTCCGGGTACAACACCCCTGCTGACATCTGGAGCACAGCATGCATGGTGAGTGGTGTCAGCTGGGGGATTTCACACTCTTTCTACAGAGCATTCTGGGGAACTCGTTTGTGCTGTGTGCTCTGAGCTGCTGAGTGACTGGCCAGGCCTGGCAAAAAACCCTTACAAGTGTTCAGTCAACTTCCAGACTTGCTGAATACCGTGTTTCCATAGCAGAGTTGTTTTATTTTTTTTTTTCCCCCATGTGTGGCTTTCCTTTTGAAAATTTAGTTGTACAGCATCAGCGGATTCCAAATGTGATTGTACTTTGCCCATTGTGATTTTTGGAAAAACAAGACAACCATGCAATTCTGAAGACGATATCTTTTTATATTAAAAAAGCCTTCCTGCTGTATCTAGCACTGTTTCACAGATGCCCTCAGTGTAATTTCTAATTTTCGTCATCCTCTGCGTGTTTAATCTGGTGTATAATCTGAGTAATGCTGAGATGAGGCTGAAGCTGTTCCTGTAATAGCTGGCAAATGTAGAATATGGTGATTAAAAAGATCAGTCTAGTCAGTTACCATATGTGCCTCTTTAGTGTCTCCATTCTGTGTTTTCTACCTATCAAAGCTTGGGTTTTATATTTTAAGCTTGGAAAATAGACATTTTTGCTGTTTTGAAAAACAAGCTGTGATTTTGACAAATGTGTTAAAAGAAAAGGTGACAGGGTCGTGTTTTCTCTGCAGAGCGTGTGGCCATAATTACACTGTGTGCCTAATTCAATAATTTGGCAACAGCAGTTCATAAAGAAAACTAAGAATACAGAAGGTCAGAGGTAGTATTCTGAGTACAAATGAATACATAAAGGGTAAATATGTTACAGAATTTAGGAGCGGTGCGTTGAAATGAATGCAAATGTTCTTCTCATTTAAAACATGTTTTCATATCTACAGACAAATGTTCAGAAATTAACTGAAAAAGGCCTCTGAAATTTGGGGAGAGGAAAGAATCTTTGTACAAAGAAAAAAAACCAACAAGCAAAACAAAACAAAAAACCAACCCCAGAAACTATAGTTTAGACATGACATCGTTTTTGCAAAATGCTGTTGAGGGGAGGAGGAGGACAGGCTACACATGTGTTTCACACTGGTGTCCTGCACTGTGCTGTGATCCAGAATTCATCATAGATGTGCCTATGATGTTTTTAATGGAGTTGTTAGAATGGTGCAAAGTCATTGCACATCTTAGGCTGTAATGGTGTACTTAACCTGCAAAAATCTCGCACACAGCTATAATCTTATTTTTCCCCCCCCGCTTTGCTTATGGCCCACAGAGGTTTGCACTGTGTTTTGAAGTGATTTAATGTGCTCATTTCTGTTTGTTTAGGCCTTTGAGTTAGCAACAGGAGACTACCTGTTTGAGCCTCACTCTGGAGAAGATTACTCACGAGATGAAGGTCTGTTTGCCTAAGTCTTCCCTTTTTAAAATGAGACATGAAATTCAGTGGTTGCCTCTTCAGAATGAGCCTTCTCTTTTGAGTGAGCAATGCAAAGGCTCCTTGCAGAAACATTATTTACCCAAATCCGCAGCAACTGTGCTAAAGCCTCTGCAGTAAAACACTGTGCAACAAGTCTATATTCTTGTTCTGGTGTTTCACATTCCTCTTGCTCCTGGATTCTCTACCTTGCATCTCAAACTGATCAGGGCTTCAAATTGCCCTTATTTTTTTTCTCCCCCTTGCCCCCTGGCTTTGTTGTTGCTTAGTGTAATCTTGATTTCAGGTTGATATCAAAGTAATTTTTAAGGCAGATAATGTCTTTCTTATATCCCAGAACAGGAAACGGCAGCATAAAGATGTCTTGTGTATTTTTGGTGTTGTTTTTTTTAACATGCAGATCACATTGCATTGATCATAGAACTTCTGGGGAAAATACCTCGCAAGCTCATTTTGGCAGGAAAATATTCCAAGGAGTTTTTCACCAAAAAAGGTAAAAGGAAACAAAGGAAATACCACTTATCCCCTCATCTTCTACCCCAAATACACAGTAATGTCTTGCTGGAACTGCCAGCAAAGATGCCTCTTTAAGTCTTTCCTTTGTTTTATGAAAGGCTTCATCAGTGAAACTGCAGCTAAATCTAAGGCATTCTTGTTTTACTGCTAAAAGTATCCTACATCCTAGTACTTGACATCTTGGTGTAGATCAAATGTAGCAGGTAGAAAAACAGTACATTAGATATTTAGTCAAATGATGTAGCTTTATTTAGCTGATCTTTGTCAACTAGAGGTGGTGACTCACTTTTGAAGACTTCTCTAGACAGCTTTGCTCCATTTCTAGCATGCCAGTCACCTTAAATAGTGCCTTGCATCATGAGCCATATTGCTCAGAGCACATAACATTATCATAAACCCCTAAGTACCCCAGAAATGTATTGAGTTGAAAAAGTAGGTTTTGACCTAATTTAATACTTTTTTTTTTAATAAAAACAAACTCTTTTTTCTTAGTAGCGTATTGCTTTCTCAAACAGTGCAGTATACATTGCATGTATTCCAAAGTCAATGGCATAGTGTTTGTCTGTCATGTCGAAGCAGTATAGCTGGTGATTTAATGAAGGTAGTATTTGCTTATATTGGATCTGAAATAGCAGGAGGTGAAAAAAGAACCTTTCAAGGAAGTACGTTTCTGTAATACGCTTACAAAGCAGTAGAAAAGGGGTTTTACTGTAATTTACTTCTCCCTTCAGCATGCCCTACCACATTATATTCCCTATGCCCAACTATTAGAACAGTTTCTGAATTCAATCTATGTTTAGCTGTTCAGCCTATTTTATTGAGCTGCTCTGTTCCCATGTCTTGCCAGACTTAACCTGTCTGTCTTGGGTTTTCAGGTGATCTGAAGCACATCACCAAACTGAAGCCCTGGGGCCTTTTTGAAGTGTTGGTGGAAAAATACGAGTGGTCTCAAGATGAGGCAGCTGCATTCACAGACTTCTTACTACCTATGTTGGAGCTGATCCCAGAGAAACGAGCTACAGCAGCAGAGTGTCTCAGGCACCCTTGGCTTAATTCATAGAAGCTTCAGTGCAGTGCCACAGCGTTACACTCTGGTTTACAGCATACCCTACACACACCCAGCTGCCCCTTCCCAGATCCATTGTTCTCCTTGTTCACTTTCAGTGTGAAGTTCTTCCTTCAAGGCTTCCAAGATTTTAGATAAATCTAACCTGTTCTGCTGAATTTGCTTGTGTGACTTAATGGGGACTTTCCTCAGCCAGTGGGCATCATCTGTGTTTCACCTTGATTGGGCTTCACCAAAAACTAATTGACTGGAATATGAAATCTTCCCTCAGTCTCCTCACTGTTAGGACCATGTGTTACAGATGTGAGCTCAGATGTGCTCTCTTAGCTAGATTTCAACTCTCCTTTCTTCATGAGGGCCATGCAAAGATCTCACTGACTCAGGAGTAAATTTCCCTGATCCAATAGCTAGTGACGGGGTGAGAAGTAACAGGTGGCATCAAGGTGGTGCCACATCCCTGTAGAGCGAAGACCTTGAAGTCCTCCATCACTTTCTAGGTATCTACTGTATTCTTTCCAGTCACAAACTTTTATTTAGTTCTAGCTGCTTTTGAAAAAGCTTTTTAAACCTAGGTTTTAGTATCCTTTATTTCTTCCTCCAAAGTGTCCTGTCCATTAACCTTTTCCTTCCCCATACCCTTGGTAGAATAGTTTCTGAACTTGGTGATATTTTCTACTTCAATGCCTGTGACTAAAAGGCAAGCAAAATAAGCAAAAGCTGGAACTGACTGAACGCACAATCTTCAGCACACAGATGGGTTCACCCCTTGGTCTGCAAAGTGAGAGCCTTGTTGCAGGCAACTCTTAACATTGTAGCAAGACGTAAGGTTTTGGGATTTTTTTTATCCCTAACTGGCACTTTTTTGCCTTGCTTGAGGTGGTTGCTGTATTTGTGAGAGACTGCTTTTCACAGATGCAGTTTACTCTGACTTTTAATTTTTGATCATTCACTTTTTCCCAAGGAAAGGGTTGCAGCGCCTGTATCACAGCCATGCCATAGCCCTGGACTTTCAAAATTAAAACTTGAAATCTCTGTAAAGATTTCTTTTCTCTTAATTTGCTTCAGGTGCGGGCCTTCAGAAATAACTTCCCAGGATGGGACTGCCTTTTATTTTCTGGGCCATTAGCACAGGAAGAGCTAGCAGAAGTGGAAGAGAATTGACTTTTCCATGTAGATACTGGGTTAGAAGCTGTTTCTAGAGTTACCCCAAGTAAAAAGTGTTCTATGGGGCTTCTATGTAAACTTCTCAGAGGGGGTTTGGATATAATGAGTTAAATGGGTTAATTTTAATTAAAAGTTAAATCACTGTGGCATTTGCTAGTTTTATGATGGCTTCTTCTAGAGTTGCCCATCCTATTACAGATTCAGTGCATCCCACTCTTCTCTAAGCAAGATTTGGCAGCGTTGAGACTTCAGAGGCACTTCCTTACTCTGGACCAAACAAGCCTTTGGATTTGTGGTGGCTTTCAGAGGATAGAAGTTGCTGGAGGCCATGCAGATGCTATCCAAGACAATTACATTGCCAAAGCTGCGAAGATCACTGTTATGTGTCACTTCTATGTGTGTGTTTGGAAATTTTGGTTTATAAGGATCGTTCATTCATAAACCGGATCATTTAATCCACTGGAAAAGAGTTTCTCTGGTTCAGAGCCTGATGGGGCTTATTTATGCAAATCATGCTGCATGTTCCTTTAGTGGTAGATCAGATTCTCTATGCATATAATATAAAGTGAAAGGCAGGTCACATACCAAAAATGTTTCAAACGGCTGATTTGACAGTTTTTTTTCCCCCGTTCATCTGGAGTTTTCTAGTTCTAGGTCTCTTCTGTATCTGTTACAGGACTGCAGACAGTACTGGGTTCCAACTTACTGTGAAGATACATTGGCAGGCAAACAATTCCTGTGCTCTTGAAAGCTTGCCCAGTCCTGCGTACTTGAGACTGGCTGATGAAGGAACATTTCCTAGAAGGGGTCTGCAAGCTTTGACTCTTAAGAGCTCCTGCCCATCCTTTCTTCCCTTTCATCTGCCGCCTCTGACTGGAGGAGGAGGTTTTTTACCCAGATAGCTAAGGCTAGAGCCAGCTTGGGAGTTAAAGACCTGCAGAAGCAGCTGTCACAATTCAGTCTTGTACTGTCTGCTTATTCACTTGGGGTTTGTTAAATTTCCAAGTTGCTGTAATGTGCTCACACTAAAGGATTTGTACTTGCTGTGTCAGTCTAAAACCTGAAGGAAAATACATTTTTATTCTTTCTACTTGGGTGCTTTGTCTTTTTTTTCTTCATGAAAGCCCTACAATAAACAGATCATTTAATAACTGAACCCTAGTCTTCATACATTCCCTCTGTAGGTCTGTTCTTTCTGAGTCAGTGGCCCGTGGATGAAATTTGCTTCAATAGTGAGTGATTTCCAGAATGAGACAGAGGGAGATGGTGTAGGTGAGGATTTTGTTGCTGGTATTGTGATCTGTTTCAGAAAGGGGGGAAGAGTAATAAATAGCAGGACAACTCTGCTGGAATTTTTCCATTCTAAAATACATTTTTCCTTAAGTTTGTCGTATCTCTGCTGTCTTCCCTAGCCAAGAATATTAACAAAACCTTCCCAGACACTTTTTTAGAAGGAAACATAAAATTGTAAGGTACTTGTTGGAACTGAATTGAATTGACTGCTACAGGAACCAACACATTACAGCAAGTAGAAATCAAAATGTAGACTAATTTTGGGTTCTGACAAGGTAAGAGCTGGACAGGATAATGTTCTGCTTTATCTTCTGCAGAAATGGACTGTGCCACAGGCTGCTGTGGGTGGGTGTTGGATGGGATGAGAGATGATGGCTAAATCAAGTTATGATGGCACCATCTGCTGTGGTTTGCAGGTGCTGTTACAGGCCTGCTACAGCCCAGCAGACTGGGTTTTGGTTTTGTTGTTTGGTTTTTCTTTTCCCGGGAAACTGCCCTTTTGGTTATTGTTGCATAGAGTGGGAAACTGATTTACCGCTCAGGTAGGAATTGGCTGTCATCATATTTTTCAAGTAAAAGTGCAATCTGGGACATGACAGAGGGTTCCCTCTGCCCTGAGCAGACTAACACAAAATCCAAAACACTGATTTTTATTTTACTTTTTATTCATAAGTAATTTCCTTGAAAGAAGGTGTACAAACCCCACAAAAAAAGCAGCAAATCACTGTCATTCCCCTCTTGCCCAGGACCCATCTTGCTGATGACCCCATGTCCAGTTTGGGCTCTTCCCATCAAATAAACTCCACGAGAGCTGTGAGCCAAGAGCAGCCCCATGGGTGAAGAAAACAGTTGTAGAAAATCCACAGAATTTGGTAAGTTTAAATCTCCTAGAAAAGTCACTTTAAAGAAAAGAGCTGATGAAAGAAGAGCTCTGGGTCTCCCTGGGAACAAAAAGAATAAGTCAGCTGTTGCCAAATGGAGTATGACTTCAAATTTTAAGCTTGTGTTATTTCATCATTTGGCAAGGGTTTATGTTTTCCCAGTTCTGGGATGCAAAGCAAAGACTATTTCCTCTCTAACCACAAATAAAACCAATGTGACTATAGCACCAAAACCAGTTGTCAATCGTTTAGTAATCAGAATACAACAGCAACGTTATGTGTGCTGGGAAGAAACATTAAAAGTCTGTGGGTATCACTTACGTGGTAATGAGCTCTGTCAGTCATTTCCCTCTTCTGTAAAACAAGAAGATAATTACAGTGTTAATGGGGTGTGGTATAAAACTCAAAAGTACTGGGTGTGTTTTACGGGTTTGTTTTCAAAAAGTGAGAAAACAATTTAAAACAGGATGAGGAGAAAGCCCCATGCCTGTGAAAGTTAGTATGGGTCCATTTGGCCTCCTGCCTTGTTCTCCATCAGTCTTCTGCCTGCTGCTGGCTCTCCATCCCTATGAAGCAGTGTGATGACTATGCCAGGAAGGAAGCCAGCATCCTCCCAAATAACAGCAATGAGCTGGGTGGTTGAAACACTGCAGCAGGACAGGACCCCAGAGCTCAGCCCTAGCTGTCTTTACCTTTATTTTCCACTTTGAAATCGGATGGGAGGAGGTTGTCCTGCCGGTTCCCCAGCACAAAGGCCAGGAAGGACAGTATGAGAGCGTCGAGGATGCCAATGATGCAGAGGATGTAGGCCCAGCGCACGGTGCAGGCACCCAGCGTGTATTTGTCTGTCTTGTCCCCACACAGGCGCTTCACCTCGCTCGAGTCCCAGCCGTCAGGGTAGATCAGGCAGCCAATCATCAGCCCAGTAGCTGCAGGGAGAGGGACACACGTTTCCATTGGGGGACATTACAGTGGCCACAAGTTGCATCCTGAGCTGATACTGGGAGGTGGAGGAGCATGGCTGCAAACGCAGCACTACAGACAGATAAGGCACTAGAGACTGGTTTGCCAGGCTTACAGGGGTCCTGTGGTTGCCCATCACTGTGGGCTCTGCTCTGTTCCACAGCTGGGGAGGAGCAGGATACAGTATGCTGCCTTCCCACAAGTCAAGGACATGCTGCACCAGCATCTCCCATCACTCTGTTGCCCAGGCAACATCTCTCCTGCCTCTGCATGCATCCTTGGCCATGTCACTTCAAAGGAATGTTTTCTCCAAACAAAACTGGAATGGGTTTAGTCTGTGCAAGATGGTGAACTTTCCTAGTACCCTGTAAGTAGCTGATTTCAGCTTAGGGTTTGCTAAGTTAGAGCTGGTGTCAGCAGCAGCTTTGCAGGCAGATTAATTCTGCTTGTTCAGCTGTAGTGGTTCCAGCCCAGCCACAACACGTCAGCTCCTCCTGTGATTGTTCTCAGTGTACCCACGACCTCAACAGCTGATCCAGCCTGGCCCCAGGGCCCTCAGCATGTCACCTTTGCAGCTTTGCCACGAGAGTTGCAACAACCTTGGTGCTGGCAGGCTGTTGAAGCTCCTGTTCCAAAAGCTTGGAAGTACTTTTTTTTCCCTCCCAACATGCCAGAAAAACTGTTGTATTTACTGGACAAGAAAAGTGACCGGGCTTGGGATAAGAGGCAAGTTCATCTATAATGCTTTGGGACATGATTAACAGAGGCCTTTCACATCCTCCACTGTTATCTTGGTGCAGAGCATGGAAGTAATTCGTGTTTTATGTGTTTTGGTGCAGATGCAGGGCTGTTCCCAACTCCTCTCACACAAGAAACAACCCCATGGTGGGACCTCTGGACAAGCAGATGTTTGTCCATGCCCCTCTTGGACATCTGCAGCCTCCTGCAGCAGTGAGATGCACCTTGCCCCACACCAGTGCCTCTTCTCTGTCACTGGGTGCTCAGTAAACCAGAAAAGACTTTTGAGGCAGTTGCTTTGTCCTTTTCCGATGTTTTCTTTTTCCTTGGCTTGGGGACAAGCGAGCAGCAAGGCGAGCAGGCAGCTTCCTTGGTCTGCAGGGAAGATTTCTCTTCACTGAAAAGCAGCTGGTTTATTCTGTATTTAATTAATCTTCCCTGTAACTAACTGAGAGGAGAGGCACAGAGAAATGGGGAAAGCTGGAATGAAATAATTTCTGTGAAAATGCACCCTGGTACACAGCAAAGGCCAGGAAGTGAATCCTCTCTAAGCCCGCCCCCTTTGTAAAGTAATTCCTAAAATGCAGCAGCACCTGACCAGTTCTGCCTGTGACATGTTTCTCTTCCCCCATCCAAAACAAAATAAATACAGGTAAAAGCCCCACATACCACAGCAAAGCCTTTCCCTGCTCCAGTTCAGCTCCCCAGGATGCTGAGCTGCCCCAAGCCTCTTATCTAAATCTTTGCTTGAGCTCGCTTCTTTAGCTGGGAGCTGGAGAAACCCTGATGGACGTCTCACGGGGTGTCAGCTGGGCTGTCCCTTCCGTGGGAGCTGTGGCATGAATGATTCAGGAGCAGCAAAGGGCTGGGTTGGGTTTCAGCTGAGGCTTTGATCAAAAACAGGAGCTGGGTTACCAGGTGTCTCAAGTGCATTGGGAGAGAGGTGGGGAAGGCTGGAGATCCACAGGGGTGAGCAGAAAAGTAGGAAAATGCAAGTGATGGTACCAAGTCATACCAAGTCAGTCTCCTCCTCCTCTTGATCTTCCTAGTACATTATTCCCTGAGCTCACAGAGTTATTAAAATAGCCCAGCAAATGTTATCACTGTCTCCCTGCTTAATTCCTTCAGGATTCCAAACACAGCAGGGAGCTCCATGCCCCAGTCCTGCGGGGTTTTTGTGCTCTCAACTGATACTCCAAAGCCACGAGCTCGCTGCACAGTGGGGCTGAGCAGGAGCGCTGGCTGGAGGGAAGCTCCTCCAGGTAAGTGGAGCCAAGCAGGGGCCGGGCCGTAGGTGCCACGCGGTTTTGCTGCAGCAGCAGCACCCAGGGGGACGCATCGCCCAACATGCAGTGAGTCTGCTGTGTCTCAGCTGCTCTGACAGGCTTTACTTACTACAAACTCCACACTGGTAACCAGTAAGGGAGAGCAAATGGCATGAAGGTGACACAGGTGTCTCTTTACAGGCCAGCCCCGCTCTCAGCAGGGTCGAGGTGGGGGCAAAAAGGGAAAAGCGGCTCTGGTCGGATCATTGGCAGCTCCCGGCCCCTCCCGTGCATCGCCCCAGCCCTGCTCACCTGCTGCCAGCTGCATCCAGGCACACACTTTATAGACAGTGGCTGCGTTACAGAAGAAGAAGAGGCTGAAGCAGAGGATGGAGCCAATTATGAGGAAGGTGGATATGCCTACGAAGAACATGGCAGTTTTGAAGGCACTGGAAGGGATGGTGCCGAAGTCGAGGGGGCTGCCCTTGCAGATGAGCTCCCCGGTGAGCGCGTTGCCGATGCAGTAGGAGAAGAGGCCGAAGTAGCCGGCCTGCGGCGTGTCGATGCTGTCGCCGATCCAGTACGGCTGGATGAAGGTCACCACCATCAGGATGGAGAAGCAGAGGGTAAAGAGGGCCCAGAGCACTCCCATGGCCCGCGCATTCCTCACGTAGTTGGTATGGTAGATCCGGGCCGCTTCCTGAGCCGGCAGCAGCTTGGACATGGCGGGGCTCCCGTCCCGGCCCCGCTCCCGGGGCGCCCGGAGCGGCCCCGCCCGGCAGCGGCAGCGGCTGGACCGCCCCGGGGGGCGGTGGCGGTGAGACCTCCCACACACCCCCAACGAGCCGGGGAGGACCCGGGAGGAGCCGGCACGACCCCCGCCCCCTGAGCCGGGGAGGGCGCGGCAGGAGGCGGGCGGCGCGGCTCGAGGGATGCGCTTCTGGGATGGGCCCCCGGAATGTGCCCCGAGGGTGTGCCCTGTGTCCCTGGAATGCTCTCTCGGGATTTGCCCTTTGCCTCCACCGTATGCCCTACCATGCACCTTAGGATAAGCCAGATATCCCCAATGTGCACCCTAGGATCTGCCCTGCGACGCACCCTGGGCTGTGCACCAGAGTTGCACCCTGTGCCCTGCTGTGCACTCAGGGGTGCACTCTATCCCCCGCCTTGCCCCAGAAACGTGCTGTGTGCCCTGCAATGTGCCATGCACACCCAGGATGTGTGGCAGGATGTGCTGAGCTGCACTGTGTACCCCTGGATGTGTCCCAGGATGTGCCACATGCCCCAGGATGCATGTTGGGATGCACCCTGGGATGTGTCTTGCCCCCCAGTATGTGCTCCAGAATGTGCCAAGGGCTGTGCCATTAGCCTTGGGATCCCATCAGGCTCTGCTGTGTGCCCTAGGATATGTCCCAAATTCTGTGCCTCCTTGGCTGCTCCCTTCCGGCCTCCCAGCCCGTGTCACAAGGGTCTTCCCCCACTGGTGGGGAGTACATAGGGTGCTGCATCATTGGGGTGGTGGACTGCAGGCCCTTTGACCCCCCATTGTAGCCTAAAATTGGCTCTTAAAGAAACCTTTAAGAGTCAATTTGTGAGTTTTAGAAGCCAGGCATTCTTTATTACAATGCGCTGTATAATCACAGCACTGCCCCGGGAATCAGTTCACTGAAGTGCACACAGAGGTATCATCTTCACTACAGCTTATATGTCAGTGTTACATGATTATTCATTTTTCGTTCCCTGCATTCTTGTTGCATATTTATGACATTTCTCAACGCTTTTTAGCATGCATACATATCCCTATAAGGTCTTTGAGGGGCTTCATCAGTGATCTCTGTTGGTTGTCCATGTCTGGAACCCCCAAAGTTCCAAGTAACTGCCTTATGAACTTCAAGACAATACACCTGGTTATAGAGGAACTGGGTGTTGTTTGGCTGGCTGCCTCAGTTCCCTTCTTTATTGTTTCTTTACTTTGCTTAGTTAGCCCCTTTAAATCACTTGGCTCAGCTATATGTAGTTTCTACGGTACATTCCTCTGTAAAAATTGTTAGTTCTTGTTCCATCTCAAAACTCAGATATCACCACCAGCTCCAGGGCTGACTGGGGCTGCAAGCAGGCAGGGGACCATCCCCACAGTTTCACGGCAGAAAGGGAAATGGCTTATCCTGCTACAAGGACACACCAGAGTGTCAGCCAGCACCTGTGGTAGGGCCAGGTCTCTGCCCAATCCCCATGTTCCCATGTCCCCATGCCAGAGGAGCATGGGCAGCCCTAGAGCCTGCCCTGACAGGTTGCAGGCACTTGCAGCCACCTTGGGACCTCTCTCCAGGAGCCACATCTGCCTCACATCCCGAGAGACCACACAGGTTCAGCTCCTGTCATGAGGACTGGATGCCACACGCCAGCGTGACAGCCATAGCCAGCGTCATCCTCGGCATCACCCCTGCAGCTGTCAAAGATCAGGGCTGCCTGGCCATTAATCATTGCTGAGAACAGCCAAGCATGAAAAGCTGTGCTGTTCCCAGGGCTGTTTTCCTTTCATCAGCTGCAGCCCCCAAGCACTTAAACATAGAGCAAATATTTGGCAGGGCAGGGTGAGGTTCTGGCCCATGGGCTGGGGACGTTAGTGAGCTCTGGAGCACTGAGAAAGGCCAGCAGGATGCTTGCAGGGGGCCGAGCTCTCTCTTGTATGCTTGGGTTTCTTGGCATCTGTGATCATACCATTTGAGTGATGGAGGATCTGGTGGCGGGCACTTTCTCATGGAACAGAGCTCCTACCATGGCACCAGCCCTCACTTTACCTGAGAACCCCCCAGCAGAGCCCAGCAAGGAGGGCATTTCAGAGAACCTCAGCTCCACAGCTCGCTGTTGCAAGGTGAGGGAGAGGAGGGAGGACTGGAAGCATAGGAGTGCCATTACTTTGCATTCACTTTGGCCAAAGGAGCTGCCAAAGGGCAGGTTGACATCGCCAGCAAGGGACAGTCACCTGGGAATGGGAGCTGGTAGCACTGGTAGCACAGGCATCACTGTTTCCCTGCCCTGGGCGGTGCAGCACTGCCCTAATGCCACGAATTGAGATGTGATAGGAGCGGCCACGTCAGCTGATGGAGACACCGGCTATAAAGTGCCTGCTGGCCCCATGGTGGAGGCACAAGGGAGCCCACCATGGCCAACGTGGTGCCTGCCTGCCTGCTCCTGGCCCTGATGCTCCTGGCCCCAGCCCTGTCAGCACAGCAGGAACGAGGGCTCATCTTCAACTTGGTAAGAGGAGACTAACCATGATCTTGGCACACTGGGGGTTACTCCAGTGCTGCAGTGGGGCACACAGTGCATGGAGGGTTGGAGGTGTCTGCGGTGCTTTGGCCTCCGGCAGCAGTTATTTGAGGGACCCCCAGGATGATGGATGCAGACACCAAGAGCAAAACTTATTGTGTCTGGGAAAACTGAGGCAGGTGGGGATGACGTGCTGGGTTTTCCAGAGTTGTGAGAGATCTTGGAGCCCGGAAAAGCAGCTGTGTAAAGGAATAGGGAAGTCATAGAGCGAATGAAACTAAAGCTCTCAGCTGCCTGAGCCAGACAGAACCCCCACCCTGGGTGGCTCACAGGGACTGGGGAGGGGAGATGCTTTCCTCTGGTGTCTCAGCCCTACTCCCGTGAGCCCCACAAAAACAGCACTTCAATGGGTGGCATTTTGGGCCAGACTGAGGAAATGCTGCAGACTGGGAGACTCAGGCATGCTGGCAGTGGTGCTGACCCTGAGCTGAAAGGCAGAGCTGGTGTTTGACACCCACCCAAACCCCCTGGGCCCACAGCTAGGGGGGGATCAAAGGGGGACAGAGAGGGACCTGGTGCTCAAGCCCTGCCTTGTCATGCAGGAGATTGGGGAGCTGTGCCTGCAGAGTGTCCAGTGCAAGAGTGGCTGCTGCCACCGGGTCAGTAGCCTCAGCATGGCTCGATGTGCACCGAAGGCAGCCGAGTTCCAGGAATGCACCCCAAGGGTATGTACTTTCCTGCTCCCAGGGGTGGCTGGGGATGGGGGCATGTCCCCCACACTGCACTGTGTCTTGGTTCCCTGCAGAACATCTATGAGGTCTATTACAAGTGTCCCTGTGAGAGTGGCTTGACCTGTGATGCTGATAAGACCATCGTGGGCTCCGTTACCAACACCAACTTCGGCATCTGCAAGGACCCCCGGGGCTTCTACAGGCGGTGAAGAAAGAGACCCCCTGGAGTCCCTGCCCCTGCCACCCTGCCTTTCCCCTTCCTAGGGATCCCTGGATCTGGCTGTGGGAGACTTTGAGTAAAGAGCAGCTTCTGCTGAGCTGCAAGCCAGCGTTTTCACTCGGCGCAGGCCCCCTGGCCCGGGATGGGGACAACAGGGCCAGAAGGTCCTGAAAAAAGCCACAGGGACATGATAGTTTTACCTATATGTGTGTGCAATCATATAATAATCTGGTCTAGGTCAGCAGAGAGCCATGGGGTGAGCTCTGCTCAGGGGTAGTGTTAGCAAAGGGGGCACGGGGGAGAGGAAGATGCAGCAGCCCCAGGATATGAGGGAGATACTTTGGTTGTGCTGGACTTGTTTTATTTCCTGCTGTGGCTGCTCTGATTGGAAACATTTCCTAGAAAAGGTTTTTTACTAGGGAAGAGGAACTTGCAGGGGTTGTTGAAGCTGTGGGTGCTCAAGGTGTTTGGTGGTCATGTCCACCTCCCATGTCATGCCACACTGTGGGCTCTGGATGACCATGCCTGCACCTCCTCCTCAGGGTGAGCAGAGGTGGCCAGGAGGTGAGAGGTCAGCCAGGTGGGAGTCCTCCCTGAAAAGGACCTTGTAGGGGCAGCAGTTGTAAATGCCATGGGAGACCCTCATGCAGCACCTCCATCAGCATCTTGTAGGGTATCTTCTCTGGCTGAAAGATGTGCAGGGGCTTTGGGAATTCAGGATGGACCTGGGGAGAGATGGTGCTGGGAGCAGCCCTGGCTCGCAGTGAGGTGGCAAATCCCCTAAGCCCTGACCCCGGCAGAGCTGTGCCCTGGGCAGGGTAGCCTGCAGGGTGCAATGCCCAGCTTGGAGTCAATGTTTTGGGCATGGGGGGGGAGCACAGATATACTACAGCAGGATGAGGAAGAGGAGGCACCCATCTGGCAGAGCTGAGAAGGGAGCAGGAGATGAAGGGGTCATCAGAGAGAGTGTTCTTGGCTTCTCTCATGCAGATTTCATGCATGTTTTTTTGCCCTGGGGGCATGGCAACAATCAGGCACCCCCAGTGCCACTTCCCACTGCCCCAAGGGGCTCTGCACCAGGTAGGGAGGCCACAAAGCCTGGGGGCCATACCTTGCAGCTGAGAACATGCTGTAGGAAACTTTTTTTCCAGGAAAACGGTGACTGGCAGCTTGAGGATCTGAACCTGCAGAAGCACCAGGGACACGTCTGGGAGGGTGGCACAGCTTGGAGGGTCCCCATTGTGGCAGCGTGGGGACCTTCTGGCCCCTGAAAGTTTGACTCGGCAGAGCTGCAAGAGGAGAAAATTCTGACCTGGATTTTAGTTTTAAACTTGTGGTGGGTGGTGAAAGCTTTGAGAGTCTTGTTCTCATCGTAATGGTGGCCCTGGCAAGAGGCCACCAGGTGAACGTCCTCATCAGTGCACCCCCTGGTGTGCGTGGGGTGCTGCCAGTCCTGGGGACAGGGGGACCCTACACTAGCGTAGGGGCAACCTAAGTTGGGAAGGGGGATATGAGCAGGGCATCCTTGTGCAGGCAGGTTTTGCTGCAGCAAGGTTCCTTGTGGGAGGACATGTGGGAGATGCAGCCCCCCAGCAGGGACCATACTTCATACCGGGTAATGGAGAGGAACAAGCATTGGGGTACTCCTTCCTCCCTCAGTGCTTTGCATGGGGTTTAACCCTCCTTGGTTAAAAAGCAATGAGGAGTATGAGACTGAAGGGATGTTGGGGTGGAGGGCAGTCCAAGACCCTCCCCAGCCTCACCCCATCATCAGGATTGCACCCCACTGTCAAACCCCATCTCCTCCTGTTCACCCATGGGGTGCCCTGCTTACCAGGGAGGTGTGTGGAACATTTCACCCGCCTGAGTGTCCCCCCTTCCTGCCTCCCCTGTGCTCCCCCGCCCGCCCTGGCTGTTGTTACTCGAGGGTACAGGATGTTCTCACTCAGCCGAGCTCCTCTCCCCCCTCTCTCCCCCCTTTCCGCCAGCCCTTGGCCTTCACCTCTTCTCCTCTGCACTGCTTTAACTCTGTTTTTTTTCCAAAACATCACCTTTTCCTCTTCCTCTTCTTCTGCCTCTTCTTCTTCTTCATTTCTTTTTAATTTCTGCACAGATGCACTGATGCTCCTTCTCTGCCCCTCCTAGGGAGTCCCTGCACCGTCAATTCACTGCATCTTCAGTGGTGTGCCCACACAATGCCCAGCTTTGCAGACATCCCCAGCAAAGATGCCCTACTCCCAACCTTGCAAAACATTCCAAGAAAGAAAGTGTGTGTTGAGCTGCCTCTCTGGCTTTGCCTTTGCATGTGACAGAGGGAACAATGTCAGACACTCTCCTTTTTTCCCACTCTGATGCTTTTCCCTGGAGTTGGAACAGGAAAGGACCTGAGTGAAGGGCAGGGACCTGCTCCAGGCAAACCACAGCCCCCGGGGTCCCAAAACCTGGGTATGAGGGTCTCGGTCTCTCCTCCATCCTCAGGGTTGGCTTTGGGGCTGGAAGTAGGGTCTCTTGAGGAGGCTCCCCCATCGCAGAGCAGCCCAGGGCTGAGGACTGCCCAGCTTGGGGCAGTAGTGGAGGTTGCAAGTGGGACATGGGGGACGCAGAGGTGGCCCTGGAGGACATCCAGGCACCCCCCACACCTCCATGAGCCCCTCATGATGTTGTCCAGCAGGGCACAAGTGGAAAAATCCTCAGACTGAATAATTTGCCCTGCTGGAAGAATTAATTAGTGCAATACAGGGATGTGAGGAGGGTGGGTGGGGGAGGCTGATGGGCTGCCTCAGCCTCGTGAGAGCTCGACAGTAGGTGCTTTGCTACAGCCACTTTGTGGGGGTGGTGTCAAGCTCGGATCCCCCTTGATGAGTATTTTTAGCATTAAATTCCCTGAAATGCTAGTGAGCGGGGCTGGGGGAGCGGGCCAGCCCCATAGGTGGGAGAGGAGATACTGGGGGGATACGTGGTGTGGCATGGCATTGCTGGGGATGCACTCTGGGGGATGCTGAAAGGGGTGTTAGGGTTGATGCTGGGGGTTGATGGCGGGTGTGATCCCAGGGGCATTGCTGGGGGGAACGCTGGGGGAATGCTGGCTGATGCCGGGGGCCACGCCGGTCTTCACCAGCCAGGGGACCCGAGCGGGACCAGCCGCTTGGAGGTCCCGCAGTGGCCCTGCCCGGTCGCCTCCCCCCTCCGTCCCCCCCGCCCCCTCCCGCCGCTGAGTCAGGCTGTTCCTGGAGCTCCCGCAGCCGGTACATCGCGTCCCCACGCCAAGCCCTGGCACCGCGCCCGCCCGCCCGGTGCTGCTCCCGGCAGGGGCAGGGCCCGGCCCGGCGGCTCCTCCGGGCTCCCGGGCTGCGGCTCCCGGGAGTGGTGGGGCTGAGGCGGGGGGCGAAGCCCCGGGAACTGCCGGCGGGACTTGGGGGGACGCAGTCGTAGCACTGGCCCGAGGATTGCTTGTACATATCCCTGCCGGGTGTGCCCTGAACCCAGGGCTCCCCGGGCACCCAGCAAGCACTAGGGCACCCGGGGGGGATCTCCCCGGAGTGTTTTCGGGCCTCAGACCCCTCTAGCAGGAGCATCTCCACTGCAGGGCACAGCCTGGCTGCTGAGCGTCCTCGAGGGTATTGCACCCTTTGCCACCCCCGCACCCAACCCAAAAGAGAGGTGCCAGCCTGCACCCTCCCACCCGGACACCCCCGTTCGAGTGGGGCAGGTGAGGAGCCCCAGCCACCCCCAGCCATCCGCCCTCCCCGGCGGAGGCTGGTACAGTTCGTTATGTCCAGACCGGAATGTACTTTGTGTTGGAAGTGGCCACCAGCCAGGACGGCAAAGCCGGACTTTATTTATCCTCCCTGCTCTGGCCCCGCTGCATCCTGCCCTTACTTGTGTGGGGCTGGATCTCCAGCAGGGCTGGGGGAGCCCTAGACTCTGTCCACCCCTCATCTGCTCATCGCCAGCTGGGAAGGACAGGGATTTTCCCCCTTTCCTCAGAAGATAAATAATCTGGGAAAATATTTGTGTCCTTTCAGCTTGTAAAAGCTGTCCCTGGTGTCTGGAAGGAAGTGTCATAGGGAAGATGGGGATGCAGGGATGGGTCCAGCCCCAGCAAAGCCTCTGGCTGGAGGTGCCCCTGTCTGCTGGCAAGAGGGTTTTTTGCAATGGGACCAGAATTTGGATCACAGTCTGGTAATTTATGGATTGGAAATACATGTAGAAAGAGCCAGCCCTAGCTGTGATGCAGAATGGAGCAGGATCAAGCCTGTGATGGAACCAGGGCTTCTCTGGTGGTCCCCATGTGTGGGGGGTATGTCTTGGCCCCTCTGCTGTTCAAAATTCATTGTAGGAGCCATGAGTCCAAGCTAAGAGAGGGACGGTGTTGCAGCCTCAGGACGGATCAGAGGGATTGCCCCAGGCTGGGTCTGACCAGTCATTCCATGACTAGACACAGAATCCCTCCTGTGGCCTTTCCAGTAGGAGGATTTGGGGGGGAATTTAATATAGAAAGCAGCTTTCCAGCTGCTTTGCGCCCCCGGGTCAAGTTCATGGCTAGGCTTCGCGAACGAAGATTTGGGAAGGCTCTATCCACATTTGCTACAGGCACGCTGGTGGCTTATGAGGCCAATACGTGACAGACATATCCGATTGCAAAAGGCACAGCAGAAAGACTCCTTAGATGGTGTATTCTGCAATACACGGTTCTTTCTGCGTTGCCTTTTTTCCTCGAGAGTGATCCTGTGTGCGTTCTCGAAGGAGACAGCTGCGTTATAGATGGTGTGTCTCCAGGCCTCCTGATTTGAGGCCAGAGTAGACCAGTTATGGTGATCAATATGGCCAAGGCTGAGATGTTGTTTCAGGGAGTCCTTGTATCTTTTCTTCGGGGCTCCTCTTGCCCCGGGTCAAGTATCCTCGTACCAAATGAGTGGTCTTGCACTACTGCCTCCATTCCCCCATGCCCTCATGTCCACCCTGTCCGTCCATTCCTGCTGTCAGTGCAGCTGCACCTACAGCCAGCAGCGAGGACACAGTGTTCTCCTGTGTTCTGCTGCCTGTTGTGCAACACCCGGCTGCACCTCCCATAAACACACAACTTCCCATGACCACGACGCCAGGCTCCTGCCACACTGCACCCCTCTGCCTGAGACAAACTGGGCCCTTGGAGGGGTGTACATACAGGGGGTACAGGTGGGCGAGGCCATGGCATCATCAGGCTGCAAAAAACTGCTTTGATCCCCCAAATGGGCAGTGGGGATCTGGGTACTGGGGGAACGATGGATTCGATCCCCCTGGGAAGGGAGCATCTTGCATGGGTCATCTAGCCCAGGACCATTGATTTGTGCTGCCACACACAACACCGAGAAAACCCATTTCTTCTACTCTCCAAGGCTTGAGAAATTGACTGATGTGACTCTTCACTGTGAAACTGAGGTGGAAGGACTCCTCTCCTCCTCATGCTCTCGAGGCAGATTAACACTGGTTATTTTTAGCAGAAGACAAGGATGAATAAAAATATCCCCTATTATTTTTAAATTTTTTTCTCTTTCAGGAACTGCTGCTCTTACCTCACACAAGGTGCTTGGGAGCAGCACAAGGCAGGGCAGATTTCTTGGCTTTGCTCCCTTGTTCCAGTGCAGGGCAAGACTTTCCCCCAGACTCCCTGCCCTTTTGGGGCTGGGCACAGGGCTGGGGCCGGACATGTTAAGCCAGCTGGACGGTGAGGGGGAACAAGCAGTACCCCTGGCAGCCGCCCCAAAACCGGACAGGATTATTTATGGAACAGATTTCCTCCAGGTTGTGTTACAGGGATGTGGGTGAACGGGGCAGACCCCAGCACTGGCCAAGTGGGAGATTTTGGACATCTCACCACCCAAGAAAGCAAAGTGAGCTGAGGGGTCCAGTGCTGATATAGCACTGTTTTGGAAGATGTCTTTAAAAAAGGGAGCTCTAGTGCTTTCTTCCCATGTGTTTTGTGTGATTTTTTTGATGCAAATTTACTATTTTTGCAAGGTTTTCAAGGACAAACCAGGCTGAACCCCCTCACTGCCGCCATTGGTCCCACGGGATTTTTCAGGGCTTAGGTGTTATTTTGGGGGCCTGACAGAATTAAGCTATGTGGTTTTCTAATATTGAAAACACACAGGTATTTTTTTTTTTTTTTTGTAAATGGAAATGTTTAAAACCAAAATGCAAGATTCACCTGGGTCATTTTAGAGAAGGAAAAATGAAATGTTGTGAAAACAATTTTTTTTTTCCCTAAAGTGGGCTTTAATTTTAACTGTATTTCTGATAAGTGACATCAGTGTCTAAATTACAGCTGGGGAAATTGAACTCAGAATACAGAGCAGACCTGTGAGAAAGCACCTGCCAAGGCAGTGCTGCCTTCAGCTTGGCCCTGGGGGTTTTTTTGGATTAACATGTGGGAATCAGGGTGCAGGTTGGGAGCAGCAGGGACTCATTCCAACACAAACCTGGTAAAAAAGGACACTTTATAAAGCACTCAGAGATGCCCCATTTTAAATCTGTCCCCAACTTTCTTTTGCACCTCTTTGCTCAGGCGCTGCAATTAGCTGAACGTGCATAAGCAGTGATGAGATGCTTAATTGCAAATGTACATTATTTCTAATCTCGGGGGGTATTTTGAGGCAGCTTTTAACAAAAATCTTATCTCCTTCATACCGAAGTGGAACATTTCTGCGCATCCCAGCAGCCAGTGTGTTCTCCAAACCCACGTCTCTCTGTCCCTAACTGCGGAGACAAATTTTTCACTCTCTAGTGCGGAATTTCCCATTACAAACCCCGAAGACCTTGCAGGCGTTGAGGCACCCATGGGGCGTTGTGGGGGGCTGGGGCACTTCTGGGGCATCGCACGGGGCTGGTTGTGTCTCTGGGGCCGGGGTGCCCTTGAGGAGCTCGTCTGAACCTGGTCCCCCGTTCTCCCCCGAGGGGGACAGCCCGGGGCTGAGGGAGCATTGGAGCACTTCATGGAGCCGACCCCCGCGGGCACCGCTCGGGGCCGGGACCCCGCGGAGCATCGCTCGGGGCCGCTCCCGCCCGGCTTCGCCGGCCCCGCCCCGGCAAGTGCGCGGGGGCGACCGGGGGGACCGAGCGGTCCGGCCCGTCGGGGGCGGGGAGAACGCCCTCATTTGCATATGCCTCCAGTGGAGCCAATGGGAAGGCACAGCGGCCGTCCTGGTCGGGACGAGCCGGCGGAGCGGCCAATGGGGCGCGGGCGGGGCGGGGCCGCGGGCGCGGAGCCGGGAGGCGCAGCCGGGCGGGCGCGCGGGGTCACTCGGAGCCGGGCGGCGGCGGCGGCAGGTGGGTCTGGGGCGCTCGTGGGTGCCACGCGTTGGGCTGTGGGGTCCGGTGGGCAGTCTGTGTGGGGCTGAAGAAATGCCGTGGGTAAGGGAGGCGAAAGCGTGGGGTAGTGCGGTGTTGGGGAGAGGCATTCGTGGGGCCGATGGACCCTGCCTGGGGCTCCGTGGAGGGCTTCGGGGTCCCGCGTGGGGCTGGAGCATCGTGTGGGGAAGGAGATGGTGCCCTCAGCTCTTGTTGTGGGATGAGGATAGGATGGGGGTTCCCACCCCATATAGCCCCCTCCGTGCAGGGAATGCCCGAGAGAGTTAATGCGGAGGTGCCCGAAGTGTTGCTGGAGGCACTGGGGTGCGCTGGGTGGGGAGGGGACGGGGCTGTCATCATCTGTGCCAGCGAGATGGTGCTCGACGGAGGGCATTTTTCTTTTCCCGCTTCACCTCACTAGACGAGGCTCCTGGGCGCAGCCGTAGGGTTTCCTCTAACACCACCGGCCAGAAAGACCCTGCAGGGTGTGTGCATTACTATATAGTGCCTTAGGCAGCAGGTATAAGTAGTTGCTCAAGGTAAATGTGATTTTTTTTTTCTAACTTCTGCTATTTTTCCCTCTCTCTGGGCATACAAACTCTTTCAAAGCTTCTGTTTTTAAAATGAACGTTCTAGTGAACTTACTCTTCTCAGGAGACAGTATTTTACACAATGAGCTATAGGAACTTGTGGGTGCTGGTGCAAAAAACCCTTAAAAAATAAAGTAAAAAAAAAGGCCAGGAGCTGATACTTTACGGTTTTAAACATAGAGTTTAAATAGTGTCTCACCATAATGGGCTATTAAACTGTTGAGGTGGATTTGGGATATCACTGGGATATCAACCCCAGCCTGGAAACTGGCAATAAAAGTTAAAAAAGAGAAGTTGAAAGCACAGATCACTCCTTCCTTTAAAATGTGGGAAAGCTGTCTCCCTCCTGCCTCCTTCCCTGCCCTGTTGAAAGGCTGGGGAGAAGAAAATAATTAAATACATCTGGTAGAGCCTGTATCTGGCTTTTATGGGCTCTTTTTCTGAAGGTGTGGGTTTGATTTGGATGGCAGTGCTGCAATTTGGAGATACTTGGGTTTTATTTCCAGCCTGGTACCCTGGAGATGACTTGGGTTTTATTTCCAGCCTGGTACCCTGGAGATGGGACAGAACTGCTGGGGGGACAGAAACGCTGCTGATGGAGAGGGAACCGCTG
The DNA here is from genome assembly GCF_001604755.1 of Lepidothrix coronata. Classification (NCBI taxonomy): domain Eukaryota; kingdom Metazoa; phylum Chordata; class Aves; order Passeriformes; family Pipridae; genus Lepidothrix; species Lepidothrix coronata. The sequence continues at coordinate 133,942 of NW_016690443.1, forward strand.
CCAGGGGATGTACCAGGAGTGTGGGGTTGAGCAGGAATAACTTCCCAGTGGTGCTGAGAGTTTTGCAGCCCAAAGGTGGGATGCTGGTCTTTGGAAGCGTGCTAGTCCTTGGCCCTGCAGCTTGATGACAGCAACTTGTGTGATGCAGGAAGGGGAAGGAAAGGTTGGGATGGAGCTGGGTGCTCACAGGAGCCAGTGGTAGTGGGGTGCTGGTGGAGGAAGGGGTGGCTGGGGCTTTTCTGTGGGCTTGAGATGGTGGAGCAGGTGGGTCTTGTGCTAGGGAAAATATGTGGTGGCATCGAGAAAAGGAGATTTCTGGAGAGTTGGTGGAGAAGTAATTTCTTCTGCTGAAATGCATGGGGAGGGGTGACAGCATGTGGCCTCTCTGGTGGCTTCGAGTCTGGAGGATGGAGCGGGACTGGTGCTGGAGGGGGTCCAGTGGGGAAGCTGGCATGATGGGGGCTGTTCATGGTGCCTATCCTGCCCAGAGCAGAGGTGTCTGCTGGGATCACTACTTGTGAAATTATTTTTTCTTCTTTTCTAAAAAAATAAAAAGAGATAATCTCCACTTCCCAAGGTTGTATTTGCCCATGTATTTGCCCATGTATTTGAGGTCCTTTTCCAGCACTGTTAGAGCATCTTCCCACTGGGACGAGGCAGAAAATAAGGACAATTCCTGAATAAAAACCATACTGCATCCCTTGAGAACATCACTGCTGTGTAATTAGATATGTTTTAATTACCTGCTTGCAGAAGGAGAAAGTTTGCTGGAAGGTTTGAAATGCTCAGCACCAAGACTGTCTTCTGTCTGGTTGCAGCTCCCAGGCTGCCTCAGGGGAAGAGTATTTTATAAACTAATTGGAGAATAATTTATCCTCAGTTATTTACCCTTTTATACTTTTTTATATTTTATTTTATAGTTACTCTCAGTTATATGTCTTGATATAAAATTGTTTCAGCCCCTTGAGGGAGCTACAGAACTCATACAGATCTTGTGCATATCACAGGGAAACAGCAAATTACTTAGCAAAGGTTTTCTTTTATTTTAGTGATCTATGTTTGTGGGTGTACAGAAGTGGCCGTGAGTGCTCTATTGTACAAGTTGTTCATGTAATTTGTTTGTCATGGAGCCAACAAGCTTTTTCCGTAACTAGTAATTGTTATTACTAAGGATTTCTGATTTTGCAAGTGAGTGTGTTGGAAAATTAGGAAAATAATACCAAAGTAACTGTCTGAAGTGAGGAGCTGGGATGATGAGGGACTGCAATTAAATCATCTTCTGCCTGCAATGTCCCGTCTTTGTAAATAGCAGTATTACTCTTAGATACTTAGCCTCATTAAAAATACTCTTATTTCAAGTACTTTTGGATTTATGTTAAATGTAATCACTTAATAAAATGAGCTCTAGGAGGCACCACCTGGCAAATAGCATTGTGTCTAGGATGTGACCCCCATCCCATCAAGGAGCCCTGGTGGGATGCAGAGCTCCTTTTCTACCCTCAAGTGATGTACACGAGTGTGTACGTGTGCCCATGTGTGTTCATGTGCATGTTCTTGCTCCTCTGGGCAGGCAGGGGTCCGGGAGCCCTGGTGATGGTCCAGCATCATCCCCAAAGCTTCAGCGTCTTCAGCCCCAACCCTCCTTCTGCCCAAGGGCTGACCCTGCCTGCACCTCGCAGTGTCCCCCAGTGATGGCCACCCTGGACCCCCTCCTGCAGTTTGTCCACTTGTGACGTTTCCTTGTCCTCTCCAAGAAATCCTGATTTGGCACAGGAACAAGCTGGTGTTTCACAACATGCTGGGAATTGCATTTTGCCCAAAATAATTTGGCATTTATAGACCGTTGGTGCAGATGGTCTTGTATGCCAAGTTATTTCTGGGCGCCAGCACTGCTGGCAGCGATGCTGGATGCTGAGTCGGGGATCCCCCCTTGGGATTCGCCACTGGGCTCTTGAGGTGCTGCTGAGCCCTTGTGCATGGAGATAAGTGATTAAATACAGCATTTGCACTGCCAGGGGGTGCTGCCATTTGGGGTCACCTGGCTGATAGTTTCTTGGAGAAAGCCTGAAATCTGTTGCAAGCAATGAGATGCTTTTAGAAATGGAAAAAAAAATAATCTAACTTTAATTGTCAGATTTATTCTGGAGAAAAGACTAAATCAAAACAGAATTGACAAACAAGGAGTTTCTTGTTTATTCCCATTTTGTATTTATTTTAGTCTCCTCAAGCTGTCCCTTGAAATTGAATTTGCTCAGCATTGATGTAGCTGCTGCCAGGAGGCTGCTTTGAGTCGCCTGTGGAGGCCTTGGACTTCACCAGGGTGTGCTGTATGGGGAGGGAAACTTCACATTTAATAGCCAGAGTTGAAATATTTCCTTCCAAAAAGCCTGGCTGGGTCTGTTCTCCCTGGTTGTTTGGACCAGGGGAGAAAACATGATTGATAGGAGCCTGCTTATTTTTGATGGCAAAAGACCCAGTTAGAGAGTGCCAAGGAGTGGGTAGTGGGATGTCAAGTACTTTCTCACATTTTACAGATGGTTTATGTAACCTTCTTGTCTATATTATTATATTTTTTCCCCATACAGTTACATAATCCTAATTTATGAAAGCTTTAGGAAATTGCATTCCCCACTGTGATGTGTCTGTATATAATGGCCTCTGAGCTTGTTAGGATGCAGCACTTGGCCCTTCTGCCAACCATCTCCCAAGAAGCTCAGGCAGGTGTGGAATAGCTATTTATACATTTATTGTTACCGTATTTCCTTAATTATTTTCTTTTAGCCATCATTGAAAGCTGTGTTAGCTCCTCAGGAGGGGTGCACCCCCTCAGGAGGGGTGCAGGCTGTTGCCTCTCCCTGCTGATGCAGAGCAGAGGCTTTGCTCCTGCATTCCTCTTTTTTTTCAGTATTTTTGAAATCTGTTGTCTGTGGCAGAATCTTGCTGTGATTTTTGTGATGGGAGCAGCTGAAATCCATGCTGGGGCCAGGGATGGCTTTGGGGGCCAGGAGCTGTAGAACATCGATGTGTAAAATATCCTCAACTGCATCCTGTCCCTAGCACCTTCTTCCCTTGGAAGAGCAACAACCCATAAATGTTTATGGCTTTTGCTCTCCCCGGTATACATTCATCTTTTGAAATAAGGGAGGAAGAAAAGAAAATGCTGCCTTTTTTTTTTTCCATTTCACATGAAAGCAAAAGGTGTTGTGTCTCTGGGTCCCCGCACTGGAGGGGATGGACCACAGGCTGCCGATGGGATGCTCGCAAGACAGTTCAAAGGAATTTTATCTGTGATTTTTTTTACTTTGAAGCAACCTGGAAAAAGCACCAAGCAGCGAAAGAGCCAGATCATTTTTAATGGGTTTATATTGTAAACTGGGAGGATAAAACCACCGCTCTCTGGAAGTCTTTTGTGTGTTGTTGGCATGGGCGTGTTTGCCTCACTCTGGGGGATGCAGAGAGACTGAACCCAACTTGCTTTCGCCTGAAATATTTTTTCTGGCAGGGATTAGTGACCCGTCCTGCTCACTTGTTCCTCTCGCTGCAGCTGAAATTGAGGGCAGCCTCTTATTTCACATATTTAAAAAAAAGATAGTTATGACTTGGATCTTAACTAAAACCATTCCAGAAGCTTAAAAATATTAGCTAGGCAGAATGATTAAGCAAGTGTGATGGGAACATACACAGTTGTATTTAAGTTAGTTGCATGCAGTAGTTTTCTCACTTTGTTACTCTTCACTGTTTAAAAACCTTCCCTTGCTGCTGCTCTTCCGTTAATAGACTGATATGTTCTGGTTCCTGGGAGGTGATTGGTGACTGCATCCCCCTCTGAAATGTCCCCATGGGATGGGTGGCACTGTTTTGCCTGGGAGAAGCTCGGGAGATACTGGGGTTTCCATGGGCAGAAGGTGTTAAACCTAGAGCAGGGACTGGCCGTAGATAAAGGAGAGCAGGGAGTTTGCTTCGGTCCCTAGTGAGGCGGGGCTCACCCTGGGCATGATGGAGGTTTGTTAGAGTGCTGGGCAATTAAAGCAGCTCTGCTTGCATTTTGGTTTTTTGTTTGAATAAAAGTTGCCATGCCCGACCTGCTGGGATGTTGGCTGCTTGCACAATGTGTGTGCTAGGAAGTAAATCGATCCATGTGAGCAATAGTTTCAATTTTATGGCTTCCCTGTTTATTTTAAAGGAGGGAGGAAAAAGTCAAGTGACCAGGATTAAAAAAAAGAAAAAAAAGTTAATATTTAATTCAAGCTGTGATGTGTAAGTGTGAGAAATGGCACTCGATGTCTGGGTGCATCCTTATGTGTTGGGATGGAGCTGAGGATTACATGGAGCTGCCTTGCTGGTCTTAAGAAGGTCATATTTTGTTAGTAATCCCAATTTGAATTTGTCGTCACCATCTACTGGGTCTGTGCTCAGCAGGTTGGCATTGCAGGTGTCTTAAAACACTCTCATCTGGGTAAAATCGCTGCTCTGGTCTTCCCTCTCCTGCTGCACAGGGACAGTTTGCTCAGCAAGAAGATATTTTACCCGAAAAAGTAATTCTTGTGATCAAAGGGGAACTGGAACCCTGGTGGGACAGTGGAGAGAGCCAGCTGCTATGCTAATTGGGTTGTTCTTCATTATCACCACCGGTGTGGTGGGGATGAAGGATGGAGGTGCAGCCCCATGCTGCTGCCCAGCTTGAGGGGCTGGGATTCAGGGTGATGCTCACTAGCATTCATGGCCCCACATCTTCCTGCTATGCATTTAGCTTTGTTGTTTTTTACCCTGACCTTTGCATTTTAAAGAAACTCCCTCCCGGGTTGCAATCTGAAGCTTTTAGGGCTGTTGTGGTGCCGTGGAAGTGCAAGCACTTTGTGCTAAGCGAGTCTTAAAAAACTAAACGCCAGAGCAGCCAACTCTTATTTTTCCATCCTGCTAATTTTCATCCTAGTAAAAAAATTGGACCAAATATAGCCTTGGTTTATTTTTTTAAAAGCAGATGGTAAGATGCTAAACACTGTTTGTGGAAACAGCAAGTCAAAACATCTTCCTATGGCTGCAATGAGCAGAGGAGCTGCCATGGGAAGTTTTTGCCATAGTCTCATCACTGCTCTCTGACCATGGTGGAGCATCATCTGTAGCTTGAAACTGCTGTCTCAGTTCTCCCTTCTTCTTAAATCCTGAAATCCTCTTTTAGAATACAGCACATGTGGTTTCTTTCCCCTCCACCCCCACCTCTTCTTATCGGGTGTTTTCCCACTGTGTCTCTGGGTGAACACCTCCCCAGACTCTCCCTGGACTTTCAATCCTTCTCCAGCAATTGCATGGTGGCAAGGTGAGACCCCTCAAAACACTCCCCAGTCTTGCTCTTCTTCCTCCTTTTCCCCTTCTGTGAGCCTCTGAGATCTGCAACATGAAGTTTCCATTTGGAGCTGACAAATTCCTGGTATGCTGATTTCTAGGAAACGTGGCTTGGGATCGGGATCGTGTGGTTGGTGAAACCCTAACATGTGTGATACCTGCCTGTCCTCAGCCTGGGGTCAGACATCTGCATCCTGTTCTTCGCTCTGAATTTTCACCCATTTCTCTGGATTGGAAGATAGCAACACCTGTGTGGAGAGGGAATTGTAAAATTAAATGGCTTGTTTTTATGACACGAACTTCTGTACTTCTCCTACCTGTCCATATTTGTATCCCAGGGAAATGAAGCAGGAGGGAGGATGGTTTATCCTGGCTTCATTTACAGATGTACAACATTAACTTGCGTGTAGTAGCAGCACTGGGAGAGCAGAATCTGCTTTGTTGTGTCAGAAACACCCATGGGCTTTTGTGTAGGGTAATTAATTAGTTCCCTCCCTATATCCAGAGTACACATGGTCCTGCAATGAGAAGATTCAGGCTCTGACACCACCAGCAAACTTGCTCAGCTCTCAGTGACATCCCTGTCTTCTTGGCATTTAAGTCTCAGGGAGTAGCAGATATTTCTTTTTGCCCTACAACTCTTTGTTTCAAATTAATTGGGATTTTGGACCCTAGCCAGCCTCCTTCTGTTGCTCCAAATGAGATATAAGTGGGAGCAGCATGCTCTTTTTTCTAACCTATTTGGAACTGTTTTTGCTGGACGGAGAAGTCGTGAGCTCTTTTATAATGTGGACCACATCTTAATAGCTGGTCTTGTGGGCTCCATCCCTCCCACTGCTTCTGACGCAGAGCGTCTCCCCTCCCGCTCGCCTTGGCCAGCTTCCCTGGATGACTCCTCTAATTGCTTACGTAGAAAAATAATGAGAAGGATGTGTATGGTGTATTTTTAGATGTCTCTTGGTGGGATTTAGCAACAGGCAAGCCAGAGCCAGCACCTCCCCTTCCGTCTTCTGCATCCCAGCGGTGGCTGCTTGGTGGACCTTGGGAGATTCTGTCCCAGGAGGTGGCACTTCTTTGGCAAGCTTCTCCCCTTTTCAGGCTTCTCCTGGTCCTTAATAAATGGGTTATGGATGCTGCATCTGTGGTGATGCACAGGATCTGTGCCAGGAAGCCCTGAGCTGGTACACGGTGCCAATGGCATGCCCATGCCATGATGGGTGCCACTACCTCCTTGCTCATCTCCAAGAGGAAAGCCGTGGTGGTGGCAGGGCAGTGTGAGCTGTGAGGGCTTGGAGACCATCCCAGCACCAGAATCATAGAATCATGGAATGGTTTGGGTTGGAAGGAACCTTTAAAGGCCTTCTAGTCCAACCTCCCCACCACAAGGGACATCTTGCACTAGACCAGGTTGCTCAGAGGTCTGTCCAAACTGACCTGGAATATTTCCAAGGGTGGGGCATCCATCACCTTTCTGGGCAACCTGTGCCAGTGCTTCACCACGTGCATCGTCAAACATTTCTTCCAAAGTAACTGATGGCATGTTTTCCAGTATATAAGTACCTGCAAGATAGTGGATCTCACCACAAGTTGCTTTTTCAGTGGTTTTTTTTTTTTAAGATGTTCCCATCTGAAACCTCAGTGGAGCAGAGGAAAGTTAAATATCACCCTCAAGACTGTTGAGCATTGCAATAAGTAGTTCCCTTATTTTTCACTTTGCTTCTTCCATTGCAGGGCTCTTTGTGTCTCGGTGGCTTCCTGTGCTGGGGGGGGGGCTGGGCTCCAGTTCTTCCCTTTCCACTCGGGCGCGAGGAACACAATTCTTCTTGCAACATGACTTAGCTGCCCTTGGAGCTGAAAACATCCTTTCTCTGCTCTTTCTGAATCCCCCAAATGAATGATTTCTCCTGCTGGTTAACATCAGCTTCCACACCAAAGACTGTGGGAAAGTTTCACAATTAGAGTGACTTTAATAGATCTGGTTTATGTCTGAAAAAAACCATTGCTTTCCAATTCTCTGTCACATGTTTTCTTGATGACGTGTCATGCAGCAGTGCAGCTACCAAAATAGCCTTACAGTCTGAAGGAAATCATCAGGAAATATGTTTTTGAAACCATAAGCAATTCCTTTTTCACCAGGAACCATTGGAAAAAGTCTCTGTTTGATGGAAAACGTGGCTTTTCTGGCACCTTGGCTGCTTTTGTAGTGGTGGTGGGAGGACAGTGCTCCAGCAGTTTGCCCAAAAAACCTCAGTTCCTTAGATTCTTGCTGTGAATTTTCTCTTTATCCACCCAGATAGTTGAGATTCTTTTGGTGTTGGGTTTGCTTTGGTTTTTGGAGAAGATGCTTGCTGTGCATTGTCTTTCCATGAAGGGTGATAAACCCTTTCCTTTTACACCACCTTTCATGGTCCTGCTGGGCTGATGGGGCGCATGCTGTGTCTCCCCAGGTCCAGTGCCTATGCCAGGAGACCATGACCACTGATGAGGCCACCAAGACCGAAGGGGAGGTGCAGGCAGTGGCCCTCACTGAGCGCGGGGAGGACATCACACCAGCTCAAGACCGAGGGGTTCTGAAGGTGAGGGGGGCTTGCAAGAATGTCCTGCCTTTCTTTCTGCATTTTGGGGTGCATGGTCACGTTGCTGGGCTGCATCCCCAGTCCTTGGGGTCACATAGTACTTTCAGGGTTGTAGGATTGAGTTCTTTCATTTGAAAGGCATCAATTGGAGTGAAGAAGGGTGGGAGGGGTGTTTGAGACTGAGCTGCTCCATGAATTTCACTGCCATTGTGTTCCTAATCAGATTATTAGCTGTAAATCCACAAAGAATTTTTGTATGTGACTCACAGACGTTAGAAAGAGCACATAACTGAGGTCATCCAGTCTGCTCCACAACCCCTTTTCATATTCAGAGCCATTTCTGGATAGATCTGCTCCCCAGTGCTTGCTCTTCTCCAGTTAAATAGCACCTTTCCTCTAAGAATAGCATCCTCCCCTGCTCCATCCTCAGCTTGAGAACTGCTTGTTCCAGGCTGTAGCATTCAGAAAAAAAGAAGTGTTGACAAGAAGTGAGTAGTGAACAGACACACTCCTGTGAGTAAAATGCGTACGGACAGAAAGTGAACGTAATTGCATTCACTTTGGGTTTCGAACCACAGTGTTTATCGAGACACCTCCGCAAAGTACGGGCAGGTCTCTACTCCCAGCCCTGTCCCACTCCATTGTCATGGCTCTGGTTTGAGATTTATTTTTAGGAGCTGATGGAAGGATGAATTGAATGACTCCCACTTGAGCCTTCTGTTTGTTTAGAGCGGCACTGTGGTGTATATGCATATGTGTGTGTGTATATATATATATATGTTTATGTAAATGCACGTGTGTGTGCGTCTCTCTCTCCTTCCATATGTATCCTCAGCTGTCCTATGGCCCCTGCTCATGGGTGGTTTCTCTCTCACAGATCATTAAGCGACCTGGGAGTGAAGATGAGTCTCCCATGATCGGGGACAAGGTTTATGTCCACTACAAAGGCAAACTGGCCAATGGTAAAAAATTTGACTCCAGCCGCGATCGGAATGAGCCCTTTGTCTTCAGCCTGGGCAAGGGTGAGCTGCTCCAGGGAAGTTCATCCATGGGGATGCTGGAAGGTGGGATGATCCCAGTAGGAGCAGGTGGGATCATTCTGGTGGGATCAACTGACCCTGTTTCAGTACAGATGGACGATGTCAGCCCTGCCCTAAGTGGCTTGAGTGTATGGGCTTTTTTTAGGTGCCATCCTTACAGCACTCGGGCTATTTTTTTTTTCTGGGCTGCTGGTTGCTCCCTCCTGCCTGACATTTGCCTCTCTCCTAGGTCAGGTAATCAAGGCATGGGACATTGGGGTAGCTACCATGAAGAAGGGAGAGATCTGCTACTTGCTCTGCAAACCCGATTATGCATATGGCTCTGCTGGCAGTGCCCCCAAAATCCCCGCCAATGCCACCCTCTTTTTCGAGGTGAGTAATGCTGGTGAGCTGGCGCATGGATGAGCTCACTCGCTCCCTTCCTGCTAACCAGCTTAGAAATAATAATAATAATTTAAAAAAACCCAAAAAACAACAACAAAAAACCCAGCTTGGATTCCTGAAGTGTGTCTCTCTGCTCCAGGAACTGCTGCCAAGGTTTTCTCAGAAATGTGTGTCTGAGCTGGGAGGCTGGGACTGAAACTCTGGGTGAGGAGAGCACCGGTGCTGGGGCAGGGAGTGGGCAGATTCCTGGTTTAAACATGTACAGGGGAAGGAGAAAGCAGGTGGGAAATGCCTCCAGGTGCTAAAAAATGATTAGTGCTGTCGAGCGGTAGGAAAGCCACATTTTTGGCACAGTGTGATTGCTGAGACGAGGCATTCCTCCTGGGCTGGGCTCGTTGGGACAAGGCAGGAGGAATGGGTCTGTCCTAAATTAAGGCTTAGTCTTTCCAAGTCGAGTGTGGACTAAGCTGTGGGTTGGAGTTGGTCCCATCAGAGGATGAAGGGGAAACTCCTGCCTAACCTGGTCCCAGGCAACTTTCACAGCATCTTCCAGCAGTAGCTGTGTTGTACCCTTACAGGTTTAATACATTTATTTTTACTGTTACTTTGTGTTATGCTTCAGGTACTGGATGTGCCCCAATTTCTAATAAATTGTGTGTGTTATGCTGTGGTTTGGAGCTGGATTTTATGGACAACTGCTCCTCAGCTGAATGGAGAATAAGCTGGCTTGGTTCTCCAGCCAGAGGATGAACTGCTGCTTTGTGGCTTTGTTTTTCCCTTCTCCTTCCCCCCTACCTAAGCTCTGCCCACTTTTTCTTTATTTTTTTTAGGTTGAGCTGCTTGACTTCAAAGGCGAGGACTTGTTTGAGGATGGAGGAATAATCCGAAGGATCAAGAGAAAGGGGGAAGGTTACTCCAACCCTAATGAGGGTGCCACTGTGGAGAGTGAGTGCTAGTGCCTTGTAGAGGAGCTGGAGGGATCAGCCTGTCCTGAGCCACTCCACTTTCTTCTCCCTGGCAAGGACCTACTGTACAGGTTGTAGGTGGCCGTGCATCGTGATAGGATGCAGTTACATCCATCCGGAGGCCAGATGGGGTGGAAAGGGGCTGGGAGAGCAGCAGCGCACTGCTGACCCAGGGATGCACCTCTGAGCTCTCCTTGGCTGGGCCCTGTGATGGCTCTACTAGAGCTGCTGCCCTAGAAGGCTGGTTGGAAAACCCTGAGCCCAGAGCTGCTCAGCCAGCATCTGTGGGGAGGATGGAAGAAGCAAAGCCCATTTCCCTGCCATTTCCCCTGACCCTTTTGCATCTCATTGCAGTGTCCAAGATGCTCTGTGATGTGCCATCTGCAAAAACCCCTGGCTCTGCCTTGCCTCCAAAGCATCAGTTGCCAGGCCTTCCTCCCTTCATGGAGGAACACACACTTGCTAAGTGTTTTGGGCAATGATACAGGCGCTTGGCACCTTCTTTGGCCTCTTTGTTCCAATGTTGATGGTATTTTTGGTGGGTTTTATCGCATCTCTTGCAGAATGGGGCCTTTTCCTTTCCCTATGGCCAGAGGGCTGCTCATGGAGGGGAAGGAGATTATTACAAGGGGTTTGCTTGTAATAAGGGTGGTTTCAGCTTTCGTGGGAGGATGAGGAGCTCAGGTCCCATTGGGCTCTCCCTGTTCTGATCCCATTTCTGGAGCAGATGTTTCATGAGGCTGGAGAGGGGAAGCCAGATTTGGATTTTGGTTTTTTTCTTTCCCAAGAACCACTGGGACACAGACCCAGAGCTTGCTTCATATGGGACGCATTTAGTTTTTTTCTCACTTCCAGAGCTCCTGTGCAAAGATCCTAAAGTCCCTTTAGCGACTGAGAAATTGAATCTGAGCTGTGACAGCTTATAAAGCTTGCAGCCTTAAATGGCCAGTTCTTCTAACGAGGCTTTTTTTAAGGAAAAATGAGGTTTTGACTCAGATTTGACTGTCTGCCTCCCCTGTGCTGAGCGTCCTAGCTGTGGACCAGCCACAAGCTAAGCTTCAAGCTGGCTCTGCTACCCCAAAGATTAAACTGAAAGACTAAATATAATTGAAATCATCACAGATCCAGCTCTCATATTTATTTTGATTAGGTCTGAGCTCTTTAAAGACAGCGCTGTGCTCAGTGGGGAGGACGGGAAGAGCACTGGTCCTTCTGTAGTTGTTCCCTTTGCAGCTTGAGGTTTTTTGGAACGTGATGATGATGCTCAGGCTCAGGCAGGGGCTGGGGGGGGGGCAGGGGAGGTCATCAGCCAGGAATCATCTCTTTGAAAGGACATAAGGAGCCAAATAACAAGTCTCCCCATACACCAATGTCCCACAGCCCATTATCCTTGCTTTACTTGTTTCAAATTAATGTGTCCATTGGAGCAAATGCTGTGAGCAGGAGCACGTGTGTCTCAGAATCATGGAGGTAGATGCCCTGCCAGGCCATCCTGTGGAGCCAGCACTGCTCGTGTAGGGCAGGGATGGGGAATGCTGGGCTGATCCCTGTGGCAGCCCACTGGCCCTGCCAGCCTTTCTGGTCGTAGCTGCTGTGGCCCCTAATTCATTGAGACCTACACATCCTTATATGTTCAGAGCCCTGAGACTACCTTAAATACATCCCCGTGAGAAGGACAAGGAGAAGGCAGCCTTGCAGTGAATGTTTTGGGTGCAAATAGATTTTGTTGGTTTTTTTGTTGTTGTTTTTTTTTTTTGGTAACAAATGCAACTGTGTTTATGGTGGGCACTATGCTGGGGATGGCACAGCTGTGGAGACAGGCAGCCCACCCTGGGATGAGGCTGTGATCCAGGGGGGCAGCGATGGTTTCCCTCAGCTGTGTATTTGGGAGGTGCTGGAATTAGGCTGGAAGAAACCATGCTTCCAGGAGCAAGTATCTCCAGGTTTTTGTAGGTTTTAAGTTTTATAGACCTTAATTCACAGTTCTGATCTCTAAAACCTGGGCTGCACTCAAAATCTGTCATTCCAGCTTTGGTTACATCCTTTCCCCCCACCCCTCCTCCTTCTCCGTTTTTAATCTGAGTACAAATTGCTGTCAGCACATCAAGTTCGTGTGCCAGCCACACTCAGTACACTCTGTTCTCAGCTCTTCAAAAACAAAATCGCTGCAGGCACCGAGAGAACAATAAGTCAGAGCTGCAACCAGAGTGATGTTCCTTCAGTGGCTTTTTTTTCTCTGTAATCCAAGAGCAACTGCAACCAGCTGACCTGCTCCTGGAAACCTGAGTGGAGATTTTCCCCCCTTTGCTTGCCTTATTTTATGTGCAATTAAAATAGAGAAAAACTGTCCGTGAAAGGAAGGATCATGGCATCTTCTTGTGCATCCTACTCTAACATGGGATCTTCCTATTGCTGCCACGTCCCACAGAGGGTGTGGAACTTGGGAGGGCTGTAGTGCTGCTTTTGAGGTCAGGGATTATGGATCTGTACTCCCTAGGAAAATGCAGGGAGATGGCACAGTGCTGTGGGGTTGCTGGGTTACCTGTATTTTAGGCAGAACTTTTCAGTTTTCCTATGCCTAAGGAAATAGCCAGATTGGTATTAGGTAGTGCAAAAGCAGAGGTTGACTCTGTAGGAGCTGGATTTGCCTTTTGTCCTCATCCCAAGATGGGTGAGCTCACACCAGCCTGAGCCTGGTGGTCACTGTGCACCAGTGTGGATGCAGGATGTGTCCTGGGAAGCTGGCATCCTCTGCTCCTCCACGCTTGAGTCCTAGCATGGCTTTGATGGCAGGAGCTAAAGGGTTGAACCTGCCGTAGGAATGGGGGACTGCCTGTGGGCTTGCTTGTTCCCTGTGTCTCATACTGGGGACTTCCTGTAGGCCCCAGGGCAGGGCAGCATCGTGAGGTGGAGATGGGTGGGTTTCCTTCAGCGCAGGCTTCAGCTGTCCAATGCAGAGCCCAGATCCTCATGGCTGTTTCTGGTACAGTGCCGTCTTTGGCTTGTCCTGCTGCTCACCTGCCACCACAGTGGGATGGTCAGTGCCCTGTAGCATCTCAGGTAGCATCCTGCTCTCTCCAAGCAAAGATTAGGCTCACATTCTTGCAGGCCACAAAATCTCTAAGCACAGTTGTGACAACAGGAATGCCCATTGTGAATTTTTCCTCTTAAAAAGCTTTTTTTTTTTGTTTCACTTTTTTTAACAGCATGCAGGAGTTCCTTATAAAACTGCTTTTACTTTGTGCCTGCCTGCATGTGTATGCCTTGTACCCTGCAAGCAGAATGCAAAGATCGTAAAAGCGTCCCCGAGGCCTGGAACATCTTCAGGATTGAATAAATAAAGAATAATCTTGCTGTGGAAACACAGCCAGGAGTGCCAGGTGGTGGATGTGCCAGGTACCCAGTGTCCGCTCTGGCTGCACTTCTGCCAGCGTCTGGGGCTGGAACAGCACAGTTACTGGTTGAAGATTAAAAATAAAAAGTTTATCTTGTACTTTGAGTTCTGAGAGTCAGGAGAACATGGCCTTGTTTTCGAGGTAGAAGTCAAGGCAGTATAGTGCTGTATAGAAGATTTGTAATCACCGTGATAAACTCTGCGTGGCGGCGTGCCAGGAGCAATATCCAGTTCCAGTAAGACTTGACTCGTGCAGTTGAGTACAAGGGGAACATATTAGTCACGATGTTTATCTGTTGTTTGGTCCTTGGTTAGACGAGATATGCCTGCCTTGCTTTTCAGCAATGTTCCTAAGCTGTCCCTATCCCTCTCTGCACCAGGAGGTTCTTGGCTGCCCCCAGCCCTTTGTCTTCCCTCTTCCAGGGCTGGAGGCTTTGCTGGATTTTGGGAGAGATAAAATACTTTCTGATACTTTGGAGCCCACATTGCTCCAAGGTTTGGGTAACTGTGGGTGTGATCCTGCCACATTCCCTCTTGTCCTCCTGCAGTTCATCTGGAGGGATTCTGTGGCGGCAGCAGGTTTGACTGCAAAGATGTGAAGTTCATTGTGGGCGAAGGAGAGGACCATGACATCCCCATCGGCATTGACAAAGCCTTGGAGAAGATGCAGAGGGGAGAGCACTGTATTCTCTACCTCAGCCCACGGTAAGGATCATCCCTGCAGGGATGCTGTGTGGGCTTCACCTTCCAGCATTGTTTTAGCACTTATGGAAGATGGCTGTCCTGAAAACAGAACTCTCCAGGAGAGCTGCAGTTTAGCAATGCCAGCAGGAATAGTAAGAGAGACTAGTGGTGTGCAGACAAGAATCTTGAGATGCTTTAAAAAAATCAGGTAAAAGGGCTTTATCCAAGTCCAGTGTCTGATGTCTCCCTGGAAATTGCCGGGGCTGGGTCCTTAGGCTGGAGAGAAGCCTATGGAAAAAGATGGCTTTGCAGCCAGAAGGGCTGATTCCCAATATATAATGCGTTGTATATTGTCAGGTATCTTTGCTCATGGAGAATAACATAACCCTGGCCCCAAAATGTTAGAAAGCTGTGGGCAGGGAGCTTGGATGTGAAAACAGAATTGGGAACCTGGGCCTGCGTTTATGGCCAAGGGCTGCTAAAATGAAGGGTTTCTCCCCCTGTCCTCTGACTGCCTCCTTCTGCCCTCCAGGTATGGCTTTGGCGAGGCGGGGAAGCCAAAATATGGCATCCAGGCGAATGCTGAGCTGGTGTACGAGGTTACACTGAAAAGCTTTGAGAAGGTGAGGGCAGAGGCACGCTGGTCCCTTCTCAGATTACAGGAATGTTGGGCCCTGTGTAGCATCCAGCCTTTGTCCCTGGTGTGTCTGCAAGCCTGACCCCCGCTGAAGTGGACACGTCACCAAGGAGCTTCGTGTTCTTAATTTGTTCTTCTCTGTTGGTTTGTTTTATTCTTGTGGCTTGGGTCCAAGGCTGGGTCTCTTATTTGTTTCTTGTCCTTTTGTACTTTCTTTTTCTTTTATTTTTCCTTCTCCTTTTCCTTTTTCCTTTTTTCCTTTTCTCCTTTTTTCTCTTTTTTTTCTCCTTTTTTCTTTTTTATCTCCGTGTTTCTTTTTTCTTTTTTTTCTTTTATTTTCTTCCTCTTTTTTTCTCCCCTTTTTTCCCCTGGGCTCCACAGATAAGAGCTGGTGCATCCAGCCAGCTAGCCCTGAGGAGCTTGTCTGTGCCCATGAGGAGCCTGGGAGTGGGACACAGGAGAAGCCCATGGGATGGGGCAGGTGCTGCTGTGCCGCATCCCTAGATGGGTGCCCTGCCATCGCCCTGGCTGCAATAGGAGCAGAGTTGGCTCCTTGCTCTGGATATGGCCCTGGTGAGCCCTGAGCATGAACAAGCTGTCCCAGAGAGTGGTGTGGTCCTGCCAGAGGAGGGGGGCTGCTGCACTCCCCTGGGAGTGCTCCAAGCATTCCTTTGCAGGCCAAGGAGTCGTGGGAGATGGACACCAAAGAGAAGCTGGAGCAGGCTGCTGTCGTCAAGGAGAAGGGCACAATGTACTTCAAGGTTTGTGAACTTGGGGATGACAGAGGTGAAGGAAGGGAACTGGAAATTAATTTGGGGTGACATCAGATGCATGACTTGGCAGCCATCAGTGTCAGAGAAACCATGTACCCCCAGACAGTGCTGGGGAAGGCGAGTCCTGCCCTCCCTCTGTCTTTTGCTCACTCCTTGATGCTCCCCGAGATATCTCCTCCTTTCCCAGTGTTTCCTTGGCTGTATGTGCTCCCTGAAGAGCAGGACAGCAGATTGAACCCTTCCTGGGCCAGGGCTAATGCTGAGAGGCTTTAGAGTTCCCTGTCACAGCTGGGGCATCCCAATCCTCCCCACTGCTCTGACTTGGCTTTTCCCAAGCCTGCTGTTTTTGTAGGTGTTCAGCATCCTCCTCCTTTCATTTACTTATTGAACACACCACATTACACTTGTTACCTGTTGTGAGATGTTGCGGGAGCAGATGAGTGTTGTCGCTTGGGTTCCTCTAGCCTCTTCTTTGCTCCATCCCAGGAAGGCAAGTACCTGCAGGCAGTGATTCAGTATGGGAAGATTGTGTCCTGGCTGGAAATGGAGTATGGCTTGTCTGAAAAAGAGTCAAAAGCCTCTGACTCATTCCTCCTGGCTGCTTTCCTCAACTTGGCCATGTGCTACCTGAAGCTGCGAGAGTACACCAAAGCTGTGGAGTGCTGTGATAAGGTAGAGGTGCATGAGCCCCAGGGATAGAGCATCCTCTTCTCCTGCTTGTTTTCATTGGGAGTTCGTTGGGATTTTTTTGATTTCTTTTCATATAAGAAGCAATTTCCAAACAGCAATGGGATGATGGCATCCCTTCCGCACCTCGAGGTCTCCATGGATGCTGTGTGCTTAGGACCAAAAGTGCCTTTTGGGGTTCAAAATCCACCTGGACGTGTGTTTACAACAGCTTTTCTTCCTAAGCCAGATCCATGAGACTGGATCTGCGTAGACTGACGACCTTGGGGTGCTGTTTAGATCTGCTCAGGCTGGGTCTGGGCACTGAGTTCTCCTCTGGGTGTGACAGAGGCAGGCTCTGTGGAGCTGCAGTGGATCTCCAAGCCAGTTGAGGAGTGGGATGGGGCTTTGCCAGTCCCTAAAAATCTTTGACCTTGTCTTTGTCAGGAAACTCTGAATTCTTTTATAAAAGGCTTAAATTTAAGCATCTTGCATGTGGGTAAGCTAATAAAGCTAGTTGTCTTAGTCTAAAAGGTAAATCATATCTGAGGTGCATATATGGCTTTTACTAAAGGAAAATAATGTCATTGCTAGAACAAGGAGACTAAAGGGTTGAGTGTTTACACCTGATTTCTTGCCTGTGAATTTGTCTCCCACTGACTGTCACACTCAGGGGTATTTTAAGCAAGGAGAAATAAAAATCTATATTAGTGACCTGCCATCTGCTGATGGAGAAGAGGTAATTTTTGTTGAGCAAGATGCAAGTGCTCTGGAGACTTGAAGCCACCTTCTCCTAATTTTGACAGATTTAATGAGGCTTTGACCATTAAATTTTTGGGGGGAGCTCCAGGGTGCTAAGGGGACTTGTGTGTTTCCAGGCACTGGGACTGGATCAGGACAATGAGAAGGGCTTGTACCGGAGGGGCGAAGCCAGGTTATTGATGAACGAGTTCGAGCTGGCAAAGTGTGACTTTCAAAAGGTGCTGGAAGTGAATCCACAGAACAAAGCAGCAAAATCTCAGATCTCTGTGTGCCAGAAGAAAACGAAGGAGCACAATGACCGGGACCGGAGGATCTACGCAAACATGTTCACAAAGTTTGCAGAGAGGGATGCAAAGGTGACTGCTGCCCATTTTTGGCCATCTAGCAGGCTGCACTGAGGGATGCTCGTCAGGCTTGTGATGAGAAGAGATGGGTTAAACCAAATTGAATTATAGATCAGGCTGAGGATGGAGGGATAGAGCCTGCTGCAATGGGAGGAAGCATTTTACTTCTTGGTCTCTTTTGTGCAGATGCTGCCATCAGATGCTCAGTCATCAATAAAAGGATTTGCAGTGTGAGCTCACATGGGCTGATAACAGGGTCAGCATTGGTACTTAATTTTGCTGTTCCCAGCTAGTGACTACTGATGAACTCCTGGTCTCCAGTAAAATGAAGTATCATTCCATCTCTGACAAGGCCAAGGGTATTTTGAGACATGATAGTATGGATTTCCTGAAGTTGGTAAGGCAATAGCCTGCTCCTCTGCTCATATGGAGAGGTTGCTGTCTCGTAACAGGCTCTCATCCAAAATTCCACTGGAAACCTGGTGTACTGTAATGAGAGAGGACACAGCTTTGCAAGCTATCTGTGTGGGTAATTTTTAGTATAAGCTGTTCTGAACTGGTGCCTGGAGGTTGAGGCTGTGGATTAAGTGACCAGTGCAGACTCTGGGGAGCAGCATGCTGGGGCAACTGGCTTGGGCAGGGAGTGGAGCTGCCCTGGCCATCTGCTGGCACTGTGGTTGGCTTGTGCAGCTGGTTGTGACAGGAAGAGGCACTGCTGGAGCAGGCATAAGGCTTCACCGTGCCTTAGTACTCCTCTCCTGCACCCGCTGGATGGGTTGCACCCACAGTTGGGTGGGTGGCCTGCAGCCATGACCAGGTGTACATGCTACACCTCCAGCTGGGTGGACAGGCTGCACCTGTGACTCCACTCCGATGCTACTGCCTTACCTCCTTGTCCCTCTCTTCTGTGCCTCTGCACCCATCTGTCCAGGCTCACTCCATGTCAGTGGTCTGCTTCTGTTGAGGTGGGTCACAATCGTTCCCAGGGATCCCATACCTTCCCCAAAAGCTGGCTGAGCTGGTGAGGTTTAACCTCTACCAGCCACTGAGAAAACAGGACCCTCCAGTTTAAGCTGCAGTATTTGATAAGCATGGGGGAGCTGTTGGGGACAATTTTGCCTGCCCTTCCAGGCTTGACTACCTCTGCCTATCCCCAGCATCACTGTCACCTGCTTGCTTCTTCCTTTTCCTGTTTCCAACTCACTGTGCTTTATTTGCTGTTTGGCAGGAAGCAGCTAGCAAAACCGGGGTGGAAAGAGTAGCAGAGAAGGCAGCTTGTGAAAAAGGACTGAAAACTCCTGGTGCTGAAGATGAAGAGGCTGAAGGACACGTATGATGGAGGAGGAGGGGATGGGAGAGCCTCCTGCCCTTGGCCCACACAGAAAAAGGTTTCTGCCAAACCTCGGAACTTGCCAGTGTTTTCTTGTAAAGCTTGTTACAGTTTGTGTGATTGTGAAAGCAAAAAGAGCCCCGTAAAGAAAAACAAACCCTGTCCTACCGCCTGGGTGCGCTCGGGGACAGACCAGGAGCGGCGGAATGCCAAGGGACCACCGCACGTGGAACAAATAGCTTTTAAAGAGCAAGACAAAGAAAAAAGTAATAAATTAAAACTCTTACATCTTGGGACGTTTCCATAGACAGCTTTTCCCAGCTCCCTTGGCTTTATATCCACTGTCAGCACAGCATCCTGGGTGCTCTGAGATGCGCTGGGATGTGGGACATACTCCTTGTACGCTGCTGTGCTGCCTCTGGTTGTACCCGGTACACGACCGGGCTGCACCGCCCCGGCGCCAGCCCTGAGCACGCAGGGCAGCGCTGAGTCACGGGCACGGTGGGAGCCCAGGGCTGGCTGACAGGGATGTGGCCCCCGGGGCTCTCTCACCCATGGTGGCTGGCTTTCTCTCCTGCTGAATTCTTGCCTGTGGCCAAAGGGGTTGCAAAGCGGAGCGAGGCTCGATGTGAGGACCCACATCACCTCCACTGCAGCCCCTCAGTGCAGGGATGTAATTTGTCAAGCACTGTTTGGGGAAGGGGACATAGAGATTTTATCTTCTGAAGAAGCTGGTTTCTATTTCTTTAGAGAATAAAAGCCTATCCAGGTTTGCAGGCACTCAGCCTGCAGCCTGCACCCCATCTCTTGGCTCTCGACTTCAAATGGGAGTTTTATTGCTTATTTGGGATCCATACCTAGAGAAAATAAAGAACAGGTTGACGTGTGGTTCAGAAGGCAAGTGACTGGGTCTGAGCTGGTACCATGGGTTTGTAGCTTGTCAGTGAGCTGCTTTCCCATGGTGAGGAGGTGCATCGTGTCCTTGCACCGATATTGCTGCCTCCTCAGCCATCAACCCTCTCCATCCTAAAGGGATGCTGTCACTTCTGCGTGAGAACAGCTGTCCAGTTGTTATTTTTCCTGTCTCTTTGTAATATGCCTTTTGGAGCTTGAAAATAAACAACTGAAAGAAAAAAAAGAAGTACTTTTTTCTGGATCCTGCTCAGCAAAGAAGGTGGCTGTGGGGAGGATAGGTGTGTACTCCCCAGGTGGAGATGCCCCAGCAATTAAGAAATTATTGGTGTCTCCAAAGTCTGATGCTGCTGCCCCTTTTTATCAGTGCTGTCATTTACTGGAGAGCCAGTGAAGGGCCAGAATGCTGTGCTTTGAAAAGTCCTGACTAGGGGATGCTCTCTGGGGGTCTGCTGCTTCAGCTGCTCATCCAGGTCTTGGGCTTTCCACCACCCTGAGATGTCCTAGAGCCAGCAAAGTATCCCTGGGGGTGCTGCCCAGGAAAGCTGCTGTGAGACCCAGGGTCTCTGAAAAACATTTTTTTTTCTTTTTTTTTTTCTTGCAGGCAGGGCAAAAAAGTCCTTTGGGGGCAGCCCAAGCCACATTTTCCATAGGAAACAATCTCTACCAAAAAAAAACCCAACTCACTTTGCGGTTTCCGGGCTTGCTTCCCGTTTTAAAGGAGATTTTTTATGTATTTTAGCTTGGTGTTTTTCTATCCCTTGGAAAAGAAATTAAACTTATGTGGGTGATGTGATTTGATTTAGAGATTAAAGGGAAACCAGGAGGATATTGTACGGAGGCATCGGAAGTTTGCAGTGCTGGTGGGTCTCGTTGTGCGGTGCTCAAATGCCATCTAGTGGCACCGGGCACGGCGTGGCGGGGGTTTTGAGGTGACTGTGGTGGGCGGGGCAAGACCAGGGGTCCGGTGGAGACACTTGGCTTGTCCGGCTTTGCAACCGAACAGCATCTGCAGGGGCCTTTGAGAGGGAATATTAAGAACAAAATATTGAGTGGTGTAATAACGAGGTGAGGTGTGAGCTGCAGGGCGTGAATCCCATCACCCAAAGAGACCTGGGGACACGGACAGGGGTCGAAGGAAAGTGGTGGTCCGTATGGAAACCCTTAGCACCGCCTGGAGCCAGGGATGTTGCCTACTCCTGCATGGGCTTTCCATGCACAACTCACACAAACCAGTCCAAATCCTGCTATTCTCTCACCAAGAAGACTTTTTGGGTGGAAAAAAAAATAAAAGAATATCCAGGGAGGATAACCCTAAATACAGTCAGACAGCATTCCTCTGCCCACACCAGACTGGAGTGAGTGGCTCTGCTGTGTTGGGGACCCCACTCAGCAAGGGAGGAGTTGTGCACCCGTACATTCCTGCAGAGCCCCCTTTTCCTGTAATTACTACCCTGCCAGCTGCTCTCCCAGCAAGCCTGGCTGACAGCCCCTGAAATCCTATTAAGGGAGTTTCAGGAGAAATAAAGTTAATCATCTCCTTCACCTGCTCTTACTCCTCCTCCTCCTTCTCCTCCTCCCACCACAAAGGCTTGTGGAGGTGGCTGAGCCAATGCTGTAAGAGCACTCAGACTATTGTAGGTGTGACTGACCCCATGGATCTGGTCCTGGGTTGGTAGGGGCTGCAGCATCAGAAGGTCAGCAACTGGTGCCAGGGAGGAGGGGAGGCAGTCAAGGCAGGACAGAGGAAGCGATGCCGTTGCAGACGGAGATCCTGCGCGAGGTCTGGGCTGCGGACAGGTAAGTGCCATGGGGCAGAATGTGACCTGTGGGGTGGATGATGTGCTGGCTGTCCCCACCAGACTCCCATCTCCTCCAGTGCCTTTTTCTCCTATTTTCAATTTAAGTGCAATTTAATGAGCAGTTTTATCAGAGTCTTTTTGCTTCAGGGGTTGGTGTGATGATGCTCATTGACTTACAGAGAGGAAAAGCGTTTGATAGAGGGGAATCCCCAAATTAACCTTCTTGCTGTCACCCTTGGCCAAGTCAGAGCCTGTCCTGTGCTCCCCGCTAGGAAGGATGATGTCAGACAAGCTTGACCCAGTCGAGGCAGGGGAAAATGCTTCTGGAGCCACATGAAAGGCTGACTTTTCCCCCTTCACCAAAAATTGGGGCAGTCTCATGCCCCCCAGGGTCTGTGGAGGTCTGAAAGCCCTCACTGCTTTGCTTTCTGTGCCCCACAGTCCCAGCGAGGAGCCAGGGAGCCCCCAGCAGCAGAAGCCCAAACAGGTGAGAAAAAATCCTTCTCCTCCATCCTATGTGCTACTATTCCCTGCTGTGGGCTGTCCTCAAGGGCTGGAGTCATCAGAGACCCTGAAACCCTGGAGCCCCACACCAAGGCCGACTAGGGGCTGGATGGGCTCTCTATTGAGGTGCTGCAGCCCAGGAGGGCACGAGGTTTTTGGGAACCCTCTTCAGAGCAGGTGGGTAGAGAAAATCCCACAGCCCTCCCTTCTCCTTTGTGCATCCTTCTGAACCCCCTTTCCATGACTTTGAAGTACCCCATGTGGCGGTTTCCTAGTTCCTAGTTAACACTTTAATTAAGCCCCTCAGTTAAGCTGTCAGCTGTGACTCACTTTCCTCAGGCTGTGACCCTGAAAGCCAGACCCCCTTCTTGCATTTCGGGACAGCCCTCAGGTACCACCTGACCTTGGAGGGGTCTCATCAGCAATTTCATCCACCACCCAATTTAATCAGCACCCCCTCCTCAAAGGACTTCATTAAGTAACGAATGACTGTCCTCCCTGCAGCTTCTTAAGGGATTAGGGGATGTGAAAGAGCTTTTCAGTGTGAGCTGCTGACATGGAAGAAAACAGCTGGTTCCCAGCTTCACTGTGGGACTCCCAGCTCCCCCTCCCCAAATTTGCAGTACTGGGATCCCACTGGGATCTGTCTGGATCACACCTTTTGCAAAAGACCTTCACCTACCACCCTGGAGCATCTGGGAGGAACACAATCCCTATGAGGGGAAAGATGCTCTCTTAGGTAGTGGAAGCTCTAGAGCATCTGGATTTGCTTAGATTGCCTTCTGAGGGCCCTGAACTGATACCCACTCCCCAAATACCTCCTTTCCAGAGCCAAGTGCTGACCCACATGCTCTGTATTTGGTAAATCAGGGTTATTTATAGCCCCAGCTAACTGGGATTAGGTATGCTGTGTCTAATCCTCCTGCTTCCTTGCTCCTGCTGACCTCCATCCCAGCAAGGCCCTGCAGCTCCTTTTGCGGGGGTGAGAGATGGAGGTGAGGAGCAAAGCTGTCTGCCCTTCCTCGTGTACCCTGTCCCGGCTCAGGTACCCAGAGTGCCCATCAGCGCCCAGAGTGGCTCTCAGCCAGGGTCCCTGTGGCACAGTGTGGCTTGTTCCTCTATGCTGACACAGTCCATGGTGTCAGGGCAGTGCCAGCATCACTTGTCAACCCCTTGTCTCTGGGGTTGGCACATGGCTGCCTGTCCCAGGGTAGATGCTCTTCTGTTTGTCTGCTAACAGTCCTTTCTGTTTTCGTTCCTCTGCCTTCCCTGGGGGGTTGCCCCATGGTAAGTCACTCATTTTAAAGTGTGTGTCCCTACCCCACAGCGGGTCCTTGCTTCCATGCTGGGCCAGGGAAAAGCACAGCTGTACTTCCGAAAGGGAGCTGGTGCTGTATGAGCAGGGGTTGCCTTGCAAAGAGAAAAGGGGTTTAAGGCCATCACCACCTCTGCAGCACCATCTGTGGGGGCAGAAGCTGAAGAAAAAGAGGCAGGAACTTGGGCTGGAGCCTGAGGCCAAGCCAAGGCGGCTGCGGGTGAAGAAGCCGGGCGAGGCAGGGGCTGTCGAGGAGCCACATGCCCCAGCACAGGGTGAGCACAGATCACCACAGCTCCCATGGAAATGGGGGGACATACTGCCCACCCCCCCCCTCCCCCCCAACCCGCCGTGGCCCCATCCTGCACCTGCTGTTCTCTCCATCATGAGCATCTCTTGAAATGTGCAGGGGTGAAGAAGCTGAGGAAGAAAAAGGAGGAGAAGGGAGAGGAGGAGAGTGACAAGGATGCCTATTCCAAATTCACCAGGGAGCCTCGGAAGAAGAAGGAAAATCCAGCACCGCGCTCCCATGTGGCCAAGGGCCCCAAGAAGCAGCAAGGTGTGGTGACAACACCCACCTCTCTGCAGGCACTCGCTCATGGCTCCTCATGTACCCATGCACCATGTCCCACCAGAGCCATTGATGCTCCCGGGCCTCTGCACATCCCTGGCAGAGCTTTTTGGCCAAAACCCAGCTACAGACCTGGGAGGAATGGGAATGTGTCAGGGGACCTGCACTCACGGCCTTGGCTGGGGAGTTGGGACCGGGGGGAGGTGGGGGGTGACGCACTCCCTGGGATTGTGGCAGTTGGTGGCTAGCCAGTGCCATCAGGTCCCCAGCCACCTTCCTGCAGGAAAAGATTGGGCTTGACCCCTCCTCTGCACCGGGGCTGCAGCCGCGAGAGGGCGCTGGGACCGCGCCGGCACCGTCCGGCACCGGCCACGTCCCACGCGCCGCTGGACACCGCGGACGGGACGGGACCCACAGCCCCGCACCCCGGCTGGGACAGGATGACTGTCCATTCCGGCCAGTGTTGTCGCAAGAGGATCCGTCCTCGCAAACCACGAGGCTGGGGGTCCCCGCTGCAAGAGGACATTGCGTTGCTGATGCCATGGTGTCACCTCTGGGCAGAGCTGGCTGAGGACGAGGAGGATGAAGAAGAGGAAGAAGAGGTGGAGAATAAAGACCCGCCAAAAAAGCTCAAAAAGAAGCTTCCTAAAGACCCCCCCTCAGGAGAGAGCCGGGAGAAAAAGCTGAAGCCGAAGGGTGAGTGTCCAGGGGTAGGGATGGCCTAAGCCCGGCTCTGTCATCATTTGCATCTGTCCTTGCTGGGATGAGGGAACTGCCTGCATTCTGTTCCCATCACTGTCCCAGGAGGCTCAGGGTGCTGCGGAGCAATCGCCCCTCCCCATTCAATCTACCCCCAGCCCAGCCCTTCCTGCTACCTCCACCCTGCTGCCTCCCTGTCCCCATCACCGCCTGTTCCAGCTGCTCATCAGCTCCTCTGTCCCACCAGGAGACAAGAGTGACTCTGACAGCAAAGCCAAATCTGCCAAAAGCACCAAGAAGGAGCAAATGTCCGTGTTTCAGGTGAAGAAGGAGAAGAAAAGCAAGAAGAAAGGTATAGGGTGAGCAGGAGGGGGAGGTATCCAGTCCTGCTGCCCCACAGCATCACCCTGAGCCAACAGCACCTGGTGTTGCATGACCGTTTCCCCCATGTCCCTCACAGTCACCACCAGCAGTGATGAGGAGGATGATTCCGACTCCAGCACCAAACCCATCAGGTCAGAGAAGAAGAAAAACCCAGCATCCCTCTTCCAGACTGGTGGGGACCCCCCCAAGGAGAAAAAATCAAAAAAAAAAGGTGAGAGTCCAGCACCAGTGATGGAGGGTGGTATGTGCTGGAGGGGCTTCTGGGAGTGCAGGTGAGCTTGGTCGTGAAGGATGGGGGTTACAATTAATGGTGTTGGCATGTGTCTATGCCAAGCTTGATTTTGGGGCTCAGCAGAGTCAGGATCTTCCCCCTTCTGTGCCCCTGCCTGTTCCTGCCTGCAGTTCCTCCCAAAGGGGCTGAGAGTGAGGAGGAGATCCTGGAAACCCTGCAGAAAAACTCCAACAAGAAGGGGAAAGCAAAGAAATCAAAGAAGGTACAAAGGACCCCTCAGAGCCATGGGGGTCCCCTTGGGGTGGGGTGGGGGAGAACAGCTCTTCCACACAGGGTGAGTTGAGAGGCTACAGCATCCCCCAGCAAGACCCACTGCAGCATCATCTCCAAAGCCATCAGTTGCCGGGCCACAGCCCAGGGGGGAATTGGAAGCAAGGAGCAATTAGCTGGGAAAGGAGGGGGGCTTTCAGCAGGTTTGACTTTGGGGTCACCTTCCCCTCTCATGAAGCAGCTGAAGGAGGAGAGGCCCCCATCTCCTGTCATTGAGGTGGACAACCTGGAGGAGTTCGTGCTGCAGCCGGCGCCGCAGGGGGTGACCATCAAGTGCCGGGTGACACGGGACAAGAAGGGGATGGACCGGGGGCTTTACCCCACCTATTACCTTCATTTGGATAATGACAAGAAGGTTAGTTAGGGTGAGGGCATGGAGACTCATGGGGCTCTGTGTCCATCCTGGGGAGCACTCCCAGGGTTCTGGGGGGATGCTTGCCTGTACCCCACTGTGGTGGTGGGTTCTGGATGGGGCTGCTTCCCTCTCCTGCAATTCCTCTTGGGAAATGCCCTACGTTGATGGTACCTGGGATGATGAGCTAGTGTCAGCTAGAGAGCCATGCTGATGCTGGGCTGGGCTCAGCCCCTCTCACCCTATGGCATAGCCAGTGTTTTGGGGATCATCTTCACTCCATGACTTGCTCAAGGTCAGTGACCTGTTGGGGGGTGAGCCAGAGACAGCACTGTTGATGGCAGTGACAGTGTCTGATCCTCACATGGTCCAACTGCTCTACCAGGTGTTCCTCCTTGCTGGGAGGAAGCGTAAGAAGAGCAAAACCTCCAACTACCTCATCTCCATCGACCCCACTGACCTGTCACGGGGGGGAGAGAACTTCATCGGGAAGCTGAGGTAGGAGCAGAGGTGGCACCCCATTCCTGCAGCACCCCGTTCCCACCCATGGATTACTGGTTGCTCCAAGCAATGGCTGGGTCAGACAGGAGGCTAAATTCAGCATTTCCCACTGCTGGGTCTGACCTGAGGAGTGGCAGGGGGCTGAGAGGGGAAAACAGGCTTGTCCGGTTCCTCCCAGCAGACAGGTCATGACTAGAAAAGGTGCCCAGCAAGTCCCAGCCCACTGCATCACCAGGAGCCACACAGCAGTGCTGGGGGATCCCTGTAGTGGCAACACCCCGTAACACCCTGATTTAAGGGTGCCTTGAACCACAGCAAATGACTAAGGAGTGGGAGGGATGGCACTGGTTGGGGGCTGCATCAGGGGTTTGCAGCTAGACCAAAGCAAAGCCTGTGCCTGGAGAGGGTTCACAGGGGGGCTGTGGTGGACTCAGTGGCATCAGCCATGACCATCTCTCATCCTTGGCTGCAGATCCAACCTGATGGGTACGAGGTTCACAGTGTTCGACAACGGTGCAAACCCCGACAGAGCCAATGCTGACTGGTCCAATGTGCGGCAGGAGCTTTCGGCCGTGGTCTATGTAAGCAGCAGTGTGGGAAGCCCCCCTGGACCTCCTGGGCAGGCAGCAAGGGGGTCCCAACATGCACCCCTTCACTGGGTGCTGCCCCAGGGGAGTTGCAGGGATGCAGGATGAGCTGGAGCCATCCCTGAGTCCTTGTTCAGCCCCTGTGAGTGGCTGCAGCCACTGGTGGTTGCTGGTTTTAGAGACGCGGTTTTTCCTGCAGGAGACCAATGTTTTAGGCTTCAAAGGTCCCCGGAAGATGACGGTCATCATCCCTGGGATGAATGCTGATGGTGAGAGGGTGCCCATCCGTCCCCGAAACGTAAGTCAGGGGCTAGGCTGGGTGAAACTCCTTGGGGGCTGGGTTTGCTGGGGATCACCTTGGATTTTACCAGTTTGGAGCATGGAGAGGCTTTAAGATGTCCCTGAAATTCAAGGCACTTTCCTGGGAGGTGGGAGACACAGTGTCTGTACTTTTCTCTGTGACAGATCCCATTTCCATGTGGGTACTGCTACAGAGCATCCCCCCCAGGTACACCACAGAGGGTGGCAGGCCTCTGGGGGAAGTCACCCTGACCTTGCTCTCCCTGCTCTTGCCCCTCCCCAGGATAATGACGGCCTCCTGATGCGATGGCAGAACAGAAACATGGATAATGTAATTGAGCTGCACAACAAGGCACCAGTGTGGAACGACGAGACCCAATCCTATGTCCTCAACTTCCATGGCCGGGTCACCCATGCCTCTGTCAAAAATTTCCAGATTGTTCATGGCAGTGACCGTAAGCTGGGAAGGGGGCAGGACGGGATGGGAGGATGAGGTGGGGAAGCACTGTCTCATAAACTGGCCCCAGCACCCCCTTATTTTGCCGAGGTTTAGTTTTTTCATGCTTTAGGGTCCTGCCTGCCTTTGCTGGAGCTGGGATGAAGCTGGACAGGGAGATCAGCATTGTGCAGAAGCTGCCCTTGGGCCCCAGCACTGGCAGAGGCAGCGTGCAGAGCTCCTGTTGCCACAGAGATTAGAGCAAGGACAGATCCTGTAGGGTGCTGAGCCCCCATCACACTACAGCCACCCACTCAGCCCAGAACACCCCAGAGCTTTAGCCCCAGCATGCACCCCACATCGCCAGTGGGCTCAGCCCAAGCCGCACTGTACCTTGGGGACAGTCCATCAGGGGTGGCAGCAGCTCTGTCTGGATGTGGCCACTTGTCACCTGTCTGGTACAGTCAGAAGCTCTCAGCCTCCGGGGTGTTGGGTTACTACACAGAAAGAAACCTCTTGAGGGCCTTGGTTATTTTTACAGATTTCCTGTCACCCCCCCTCCAGTAGCAGCAGTCCCACAGTCAGAGGATGGGAGTGTGGTCCCTGTCCCTTGGGGGACTGTGACTCCCAGGGAGGGGGTGCTGAAGGGACTAGAGGGTGCCGTGGTCCTTGTGCTGGACTGTGCAATGAGAAAATGATGCTTTTTGATAACATGTGCTGCAGTATGGTGCAGCCAGTGTGGGAGTCACAGGCAGAGCTTGGGGCTGGGGGGTGGGCAGCTTCTTTCAGACGCTGGGAAAAGGCAGGATGAGTGCACAGGTGACATTCCAGTTGCTCGCCCTCTTTCCCACAGCCGACTACATCGTGATGCAGTTTGGGCGTGTGGCGGATGACGCCTTCACCATGGACTACAACTACCCTCTCTGTGCTGTGCAGGCTTTTGCCATCGCCCTCTCCAGCTTCGACGGGAAGCTGGCCTGCGAGTAGCGCCTGCACTGGGCCTGCTGGGACCACTGGGACTGCCTGCCAGTGCCCGGCGGATGCTCCTTCATCCCTGTCCTGTTCCGTTCCCTGTGTTTCCACCTTCTATCCAGTGCATGGTCGCAGTCACAGTTGCTCCTGGGGTGGTTCACAGAGTATGATGCTTGCCAAGCACCATGGGATGCTCATCCAGCTGC
Source organism: Lepidothrix coronata (assembly GCF_001604755.1). Lineage (NCBI taxonomy): Eukaryota > Metazoa > Chordata > Aves > Passeriformes > Pipridae > Lepidothrix > Lepidothrix coronata. The sequence continues at coordinate 162,943 of NW_016690443.1, forward strand.
AACCACCCTCTCCGAGCAAATTCAGGACAGATCGCTCTGGTCTGGGGTGATGGCAGAGTCAGGCCTGAGGTATATTTAGCAGATGAGGCTTACTGTGAGCCCTATCTCATCCCTTTGAGATGTTTCTTGGATTCGGATCCTGGAAACTCATCCCCCATTTTTTTTCTTTTTCTTTAGATTCTGATTTGTATTTTTATGCTCAGTCCCCCAGTGAGAGAGTGGTCTCCTTGCTCTGTGTTTTTTCGTCCCTCTGTGAGTCTGCACAGAGCCCACATGCAGATGGGCTCTGCCCAAGCTCCCAGCTCCCAGCTGGGCACAAAGCCCTTCTTTTGCCCCATTTTGTCCTGGTGTGAGTGGATGGCCAGTGCCCATGGTGTCTTTTCACCTACTGGGTCTCACCCCACTGCCCAGGAACTGTTGGGGATTTGGGTCCCTGAGAAGCAGCCTGGCACCCAGAGCACTGACAACCTATGGGCACGTGCTGAGGGATGGTGGTGCCAGTGGAGGAGGGCCAGCAGCCACGTGAGGCAGAGCTGGCATTGCTGGCAGGGGGCCCAGCTGGGTCAGTTCTCCAGGAGGGACCTGGAAGAGAAAACTGAGGGTGCACCAGGAAGCAATGGAGTGACTCATGAGGTGTGGTGTGGTGCTGAGTCACGCTCAGCACCCAGACAGGCCCTGCCAAACCCCCTGTGCCTCTACCACTCACTGCCCCTTCACTCTGCAACATCCCTCCAGACCCCACACATCCTGGGTGTCCCCACTGCTGCAACTGGCCCCACTGGTGCTCCCTGTTCATGGGGAGGTGGTGACCAGAAGGTGCCACCCCCTGTCTCAGACTGGTGGGGTATCATGGGGAGCTGCAGGGAGACAGTGAGAAGGGGAGATGCTGGAGAGGGGTTAGCTCAGTGAGAGCAGATCAGCCCATGCTCCTATTGCAGCACAATCCCACCTTTATGGAGTGAGGATTTGGCTTCAAAGACAGTCCCAAATCTGATTAATTCAGTGATAAGAAATACAGGGATATGCCAAGGTCCCCTGAAACACCGTCCTCAACTCCCTGAGCTGTTTCTCTTACCTGCTCAGCTAATGCACTGATCCGAGGACAATTTGGGCTTCCTTTCCCAGGACACATATAGGTTGTTTCCCCATTCTGGAGGTGATTGAACCCCTCAAGTTATTGCATCTGAGAGGTAGCTGGAACAGTTGGGCTGAGGAGTAGTAGATGGATGAGACAGATGTAATTGTGCAAGAGGGATGCTTGTCCTCACGGGACAGTGTTGCAACACTGACATGGCCTGAACCTGTCTCTGCGTGGAGCTGAGGACAGATGACAGTGACAGTGGGACTATGAGCTGCTGCTGAACCACTGCCGAACATCTTGCTCCGGTAGCTTTGCAGATGAGAGTGAAAATTTTCTCACCAGCTGCATGAATCCAGGCTCCATCATTCATCAGCAGATGCTCATGGCAGGGGCAGAGGGAGGTGGACAGCTTGGGGACAACGGGCTGGCATGGGACATTGTCCATTACCTGTGCAGCGAGATCAGAGACTGTCTTGTGAGCTAAAGGGAGAACCAGCCACAGCAGTTCCCCTGTGGGCAGCATCCCTCGTGAGGTATGGCCAGCAAATGTGGGGAAAGCAAGAGCTTTCTGCCCAAATCCAGCCAGGAACTCAACATCTGTTTGAAACTGGAACAAGCTCAGCTGATGGTTGAGCTAACACTTGTCCCTGTTTCCTCCAGTGGAAGCAGAAAAGAAGCAGCAGGGTGAGAGAGAGGGGTTTGGGCTCCCCAAGTTCTGGCTGGAGCACAAGCTGCTGTTATCCCAGCCATTCCCCAGGAGGATTCTCCCTCCCCTCACCCAAGAAGTCTCTGTTTTGCCGGTTGTTGCTTGCAAACCCCTCAGGTTTCCTGGCCTGTAGCCTAAGCAGAGCAAAATATCTGCCTTGGGTGTCCAACACAATGTCACCCCATCTCTGAGCCATCACTGCATCAGTCGCCCACCCCAAATCCCTTAGACAAACCCTCTAATGCAAACCAACTGCGGCACAAGAAACAAATGAAAACAATTTAAGAGGGCGATGGATATTCGGGCCTTTTGTTTGCGCTGGCTGTTAACACCAGAGGAGAGGAGGGATGGAAGCAGTTTAAATGTGTATCTACTTTGGCCCGGCGGAAAGTGTGAGGGATGCGCTAGAAGACCAATGGCTGGGGTGTGTGTGGGTGTGAAAGGAATGCTTGCTGCAAGAAAAGAGGAAAAAAAAGAGAAGAAAGAGCCTTATCAATGGTGTTTGAGCCCAAAGTGTGTGTGTTCCTTGGAGAAAGGGTTTTCTCAATCCCCAGGGATGATATTTTCCCTGCATGAGACTTTGAGGCTTCTGAAGCTTCATTTTAGGGTGCTGGTGTTAGGCTGGTGCTACAGGGATGGCCAGAGGCAATTGTCGTCAGCTCCTCAAGGGAACCTCCTGGGAAATGCATTTTATTTTCGTAGAGATGCTTATAAGGCAAAGGGGAGGAAAAAAAACAAGGCTCTATGATGCTGAGCACGTGTCCCTGTCAGGACCAGTGTTGCTGTGGTGCCAGCACCTCTCTCAGGTAGTGGCTCTCATGAGTGGAAATATGCTGGTCTAGAGCTGATCAGGAAGATGGATCTGGGAGGTTCTTCTCCAGTCGCTTGCTACTCCCTCTTCCCCAGACCTCTGGGGCTCAGTGGGCTCAATACACCCAGCCCTGAGTAAAGGCTTAGCCCCTGCAGTCTTTGGGGAGCTGACAGATATTTTCCAGAAGGCAAATGCCCCATAGGGCAGGCAGCTGAAAAGGGAAAGGGTTGGTGCATTCCCAGAGAGTGCAGGAGGGGAGGCCAGCACTGGGAAACTCCCTGTCCAGCAATGGAAGGGCTGGAGCTGTTTGGTTCCCAGCAAGTTGCCTAGCAAAGAACAGCGTCTCAGCCCTGGGGGCTCTCTCTCCAGCTTTGAAGTGGTGATACATTAATTAATTAAAGAAGTGATTGTGACGAGGTGTTTTTCTCTTCTCTTCCCTTTCCCTCCCCTTGTATTTATTTTGGTGACTTTTTTTTTGAGGGAAAGGCAAGGTAAGCTGGGCTGTGGCTTTGCAGGATAGGCTCCTTCTTAGTGCAGCAAGCAACAGGCAGCAATGGGAAAGCTAATATTTTTCAACTGCTTTTTAAAAAGGAGTCATTTTTTAATTAGTGAATCCATTCTGGAGAAGTGTTGGAGTTTTACAGTGTTGTAGCTGTTCTTGGTGTCTTGCCTAGACTTGGATGTTCTGGCCATAAGAAAATATTATTTATGGCATTGCAGCTTGCAGCTCTTTTATATTATAATTTGGGAAAGGAAGTTGCTTGTTCCCACCAGTGGACAAAAAAATAGCAGAAACAAGGATTATGGACTTCTGAAGCAGAGAAAAAAAAAATTAAGAGGCAGAACAGAAACAAACCACTGAGCTGGGCTTGAATCATTGCACTCCAGAACAAGCTCATCCCAGCACTGCTAGCAGTTGCATTGGATGCTGAAGCGAGACCCCTGCCTGCTCAGCAGGCCCAGAGCAGCAGCGACCCCCTTGGTACTCCCCTGCACAGCATTACATGTGTTCCTAAACATTTGCAGATCAGGCTTTTATTCATGGGCTAATGCACACTTGTTTGCTCATGCCTTACTCAGCCCAAACTACTATTGAACTCAATTAAGGCTGTCATCTCCAGGAGCACTCAATGTCATTTTTGCCCAAGTAAGGGATGAGTAACGAGGCTCTGAACAGTCCTTGGAGAATAGCAGCCATTTTGTTACAGTTTTTAGTCCAGATTTCTTACAAGTTAACACCAGGCCAAGGGTGGAAGAATGCGATATGGCTTTATGAATCACACACAATTGCTGAATGTGCTGGATGCTTCAGAGCCTGTCACTTCATGGGCTGAAGAGTTGGCTTGTCCCAAAATGCTTGAATACAACCAAGCTCATCACAAAAATTAGAAAAATATGTTTCTAGAAGGGATGGGATGCAAAGAGGATCCCATCTCCAAGCAAGGCAATGGGAGGATTCCTCTCTGTGGGTTTTGAGTACCGCGGCACAGGTCTGTGCTGCATATCTTCATCCGGCAGGACCAGAGGTTTTGCCCCTATTGGGGCTGTGGCTCCCGACAGTGGGGCTGGGTTGTGGCCAGGGACTCGTATGCCATCAGCCAGCTGTGGCTTAGCACGTTTCCATCCATCAACTTGCTCAGAGGAAATGACCAGGCTTGGCTCCTGGATGAGTTCCCTTGGGAACTCATTACAACAGCGTGGGCTGAGATCCCCATCCTGGGTACCATGGGGTGGGTGTCTGGGAGAGATGGGGAATCTGCAGTCTAGTGGGATGTGGGGGACTGAGTATATGTGAGGATAAGGAGAGGGATGAAGGTCTTGGGAGGGTGTTGAAGATGTGAGATGGGAATAAGGAAGAGGATGACGATGTGCAGCAGGGCACTAGAGTGTGCAAAGGACAATGAAGATGTGCAGAAGGGGATGAAGGTGAGCACAGGGACAAAGGTAAGTGCAGGGGTGAAGGTGAGTGCAGGGGGGCACGGATATGCAGAGCAGGATGAAGGTGAGCACAGAAGCTATGAAGGTGTTCACGGGGAGCCCTGGCCGGCTGGGGACGGGACGGGACAGGACAGCAGCACCCTCATGCCCCGGCCCGAGGCTGCATCCCGCGGCCGCAGCCCGAGGCTGCCGGACGGAGAAGGAGGAAGAGGAGAAGGATAGTGAGGAAGGTTCATAGAGGGCGCTCCTAGAGACCGGGCCGAGCCGAGCTCCAGGGCTGCCCTTTCCCAAAAAAAAACTCCCTGCAGAGGGGAAGTCCCGCGTCCTCGCTGCCCCGACGGGGAGGTCGGGAGAGTCGGCCAGGAGGAAGAGGAGGAGGAGGAGAAGGAGGAGAAGAAGGAGCAGGAGCAGGAGGAGGAGGAGGAGGAAGAGGAGGAGGAGGAGGAGGAGGAGAGCAAGGGGGGAGGAGGAGGCCCGGCCCGGCCCCGCCGCCTCCTGATTGACTCCCAACTTTCTGCTCCTCCCTCGCATAAACTTTCCCGTCCCTGCGCCTGGCTCCGTGCGCGGACCCGGGAGCCCGCCGCGCTCCCCGCATTCCTGTCGCTCTCTCCGGCCAGGCCCCGGCCCCGGCCCCGGTCCCGGCCCCGGCCCCGGTCCGGCCCCGGCCCCTATCCCGGCATCCGCGGCCGGCCCAGCCCTCCGAAGCGCGGAGCAGGTAAGCGCTCGCCGGGAAGAGACTCCCAACCCCCCTTCCTCCGCCTCCTCCTCCTCCAGCCCCTCCTTCCTCCCGGCCCGCAGACCTCCGCCTGCATCTGGACCCGGCGGATGGCGGGGGTCGGCGGGGTCGCACCAGCTCAGTACCTCCTCCCGGGGCTCCCCCCGACGCCCCCCGACGGGGTATGTGCGTGTGGGGGGCACAGCCGAGGTGTTTCCACTCTCACCATCGGGTCCCCAGGCTCCTGCCCCGGCGGGGTTGCGCTGCCCCCGCATCGTTCCCCCGTCGAGTGCCCCTGCTGCGGCTCATCCCCGGGGTTACAAAGGGGCCCTGTGCCCGTACGTCGGGAGCATGCGGGGCGGGCACCGGGCGTTAAGGATGGCGAGAGCCTGTCCCAGCTGAAGCTCCCCGGGAACCGGCGCGGAAGGGTCCCCGGTGAGGTGTGGGGTCACACGTGTGTCACGCTACATGTGTGTCACGCGCATGTAGGGGATGACCATGCACTGTATGCTAAACACTTTGTGCCTCGTCATAGGGGTGCATTGCTAACAAGGCGGCAATTAGATGTATAATTTTCAGCAGTGTGTCATCTTTATTATTATTATTATTATTATTATTATTATTATTATTATTATTATTTTATTTTTACACCTTAACCCCCTTGGAAGGAAAATAAGGCCAAGCCCTTGCAGTGCCACCCACCTCCGCCCCCTGAAACTGATCAGGCCCTATACAATGTGTTTGGGTTCTAACGGCTGAGGAAAAAAGCAGAGTTTGGGAAGAAACCAGCTGGAAATAGTACCGGTGGCCCTGCTGGGGCAGCGTGAATCCTGAGCCTCTCACTGCTGTTGGGTGGTTGGCACGGGGTGGCAGAGGAAAAAGTGAGGGTAGAACTTTTGGGGGTTTTTGGTGCTTTGCAGGGAGCCAGGACAAGCCAGGCTGGGCAACCGTCCCATCAGCAAAGCGATAATCTCCCGTGTCAGGCACACCAGAGTATTTTGGGCTCCGGCATCCTCTCTCCCCTCCTATCGCTTTACCCCGCGCGGGTACGTGCGTGTCGTGAGTCAGGGCATTGGCACAGCCTGGCCACCCCGGGGGGCCCTGCCAGCAAGGCTGCCAACCTTCCCCCACAGTATTGAAGTGCTCATAATGATGGGTGGAGAATTGGAGTTTACTAGGCTGGTGACCCTCTCCCCATGCACCCATCTGCCCTGGGGTCTCCATGGCCCCACAGCCCTTTCCCATACCCCGGCTTGGTCATTTTCCCCGGGAATGGAAGGAAGAGGGTCCCCAAACTGGGCAAGGGTTGAGGACTCACCAATGTCACGCAACAGGGAAGGCAGGAGAGAAATGGGAGGGAGCTTGGACCCCTGCTGACAGGGCAGGTGATGGTCACTGTGGCAGTGCCCCAGCACTTCCCCACCAGACTGGACAGGCACAAGTGTCCTGTTGGGAGAAGGCACTGGAATTGGCCTGGTTTGGGTGTGCAGGGCCAACATTCCCATGGGAAGGGACTGCAGATGGCTGTGGGGTGAGCAGCTTCCCCTTCCAGCTGGGTGATGCAGGGGAAGACATTCCTGTCCCCCGGGACCTCAAGCACCCAGCTACCTCCCCAGGGTGGGCATGCAGCTGGCACTGCACTGGCTTTTCTAACAGAAATAACCCTTTGAAAGTGGTGGGCTCCAGATGCCTTGGGTAAATGGCACCCAGGTATTCCAAGGACCCTTGTCCTGATGGGGGTGACTGCAACATTGGGGCGCAACTCAGAGTGGGGGGATGCTTCAATGGAGGCATTTTGGACAGCATAACCCTCCAGCGGTCATCCCATATCTAACATCCCTTTCCTGCAAAGCGGAACCCTCCAGCCTCCAGGTCCACCAGTAAAAGGGACTTGTATCCATTTGCCATGACATACGGTCGCTATTTATCATGATATCAGAAACAGCATCTCCTTTTAATCACCATTTAATCCCCATCTTGCCACCACCAAATGGGTTGGGAGGCAAGTCCTGGTGGCCCTGGCACTGTGCTGAAGGAAGGAGCCTTTTCCTGGTGGTGTGTGAGCAGGTCATGGCACTGAGGAGGTGGGGATGGCAGTGGTAATCAGCTATAATTAAGGTATTAAAAAGCAAGTAACTGCGCAGCTCCTGTCAAACACGCAGAGAGCACGAGGCTGGTGGCAGGTGAGCTCAGTGGTGGGACTGGTGGAGGCATGCAGCAGCCAGAAAGGTCATAAATGGGCAATTTTGGGCTGTTTATTGGGAAAAAAATGTGTTTTCCTGCATTAGTACCTCTTCTTCTGTCCAAGGGAGTGGAGAATGGAGAGGAAGAGAGGAGAAGGGGCTGCAAAGCCCTAACCAAGGGTGCTGCTGGGACTTACATGGCAAGAGCCATCCTGGGGCTCTTTGTGGGGTTGGCATTCCTCTATCCCTCAATGAACAGGTTGGATGCTGTCCAAAAACTGTACCACCTCTGGGAGCTTCCCTCTCTTATTAGATCCCTGATGGCAATTGCAAGGGGCTGGTGAGACTGCCACAGTGTTTACATCACCTTGAGCACTGTTGATGGATGGGATATAACCAACTACCCTTGATTTTGGGAGCTTCCGTCCATGGGGGATTTGCTGGGTGGCCAGGCCATGCTCTCAGCTTCTCAGCTGTTTGTCCAAGGTGTTATCTGGGGTCGAGGCCGAGCCGTGAGCCACGGCAGCCGAGCCCAGGCACCTGTGTGTTGTGGTTGGGGCAGGCACCTGAAGCGCATGGGTGTTTGCTATTGCCACCATCACGTGGCAACTTATGAAATGTTTTTTTGGAGGGAGGGAGGGAAGGTAATGATGGGGTGAGCCGGTGGAGCCATGCCCTGCACCAGCCTGCAGTGGGCACGCTGCAGGAGCAGCCCCCCTCTGTGATAATGCACGTCCAGACATGCTGTTACAGCTCCCAGCGCTTTGGTTTTCCCCGCCTGTGAAATGGGAGCGAGGGGCCCCAGCAAAACCTCCTCTTGGTGCCGGTGGGCCGCTCACCTGCCCATGGTGGTGGGGAGCAGGGGGTTGTGCAATGCTGGCTGCTGTTTCAGGCGCCCCATGCAGCTCATTGTGGAGTTTCCTGATGAGCACACGTGGAGCCCTTTGGGGTTACAGGCCATGAACCCCACAGTCTTGTTCCTGGGGTTGGAAGCTGGTGGCCTGGTGGTAACAGTGTTCATGTAGGGCTCTGCAGCCAACAGGATCCTGTTGGCGAAGGGTTTGGAGGAACACTGATTTTACGTAGCATGTCCCATCCTGGCGGTGCAAATCCCAATGGAGCATGTCCCCCCACCTGGTCCCAAAGAGATGCAATGCTCCAATGTTCCCAGTGTCCCCCATTATGTGCCATGAGACAGCAGCAGCACCAGAACTGAGCGTGCCCACTGCTGCCACCTTCCAGATGGGCACTGGGTGTGTCACGAGCTGTGCTAGGTCTCAGCTGGTTAAAGCTGACCCAGGAGCTCACCTTCAGCCATCCTCCTGCGAGCCAGAGGCATGGAAGTGACTGCAGTGAGCTTCAGAGCTGCGCTTCTCCCCGGGAGAAGTAACTCTGGGAAGTGCTGCCTCGCAGGTGGCAGATGAGGTGCAAGTGCTGGAAGAGGCTGATTGAGTCCCTTCCCCCTTGCTGTGGGAGGATCAGTGCAGACCTGAAGTGTGTGCTGGCAGAGCTCCCCTGGCTGCAGGGGGTGGCTGGTAAGGGGACAGCAGAGCTAAAACTGATTTTAGGAGGTGGGCAGAGCCTCACGGGAAGCAGCCGGCTGGAGGGAGGTGTTGCGCCACAATGGCCCACAAGCATCGGTGGCCCACCAGCATTGAGAATGAGCACTGGGGGTCCCTAGGTCTGAAGGTGCTGCTGTGGGCTGGGAAGTAGGCCCTGTGTTGGCAGCCTAGTTTTCTGCTGTGAGGAAGAGATATGCCACTGCCAATGCCCTGGCTGCTGGAGGGGTGATGGGTCTGGGGACACACACAGGGGCAAAGCCCCAGATATCTCGACTCAGGTTTGCGTCACGCAGAAGGTGGGTGAGCCCCATGCTGCTCCATGCCTCAGTTGCACTGTGACTGTCTCGCCAGCGCTCCCCCGGCGGAGTGCGATGAAGGCAGGAAGGCTGGCCGGGCTCAGGGATCCTCGCCTGGGAGCGCCAAGCCTTATTATTTCTCCACAACTGTCTCCTCCTCGCTCCTCGTAAAATTAAATCCAGCTGTTCACAATAGCCACTAACTTCTCTCCGGAAGATGTTCAAAGTTTACAGACGCGGAGTGGCGCGGGTGCGTGGAGGATGGGCTGCCGTTCCCATGCCAGCTCTTTGCTGCCCGCCCTTCCCCCAGAGGCAGCCAGCTCCTACCTCCCCCCCACCAGCTTAGGCAGTTTTTTGGTTTAGGAAGAAGCACACCCGCCTGCAGGCATGTGAGCCCCCGACCCAAGTGAGCGTCAGGTTTTTATTAGCAAGAAGATCTGAGTGCTTCACAGTCTAGGAGCAAAGGTCTGGTCCAAGACTCTGCTTTTCCATGCCCAGCTTTGTGCCTGCGCACTTGGTGAATAAGTTGGGCAGGGTCCTCCCTTGGTGCTTGCCAGCACCTGTGCCCAGCTATGGCATGAGTTTGAGCTCCAGCTCTCATGTGAGGCGGCTGCTGTGCCCTGCTTGCAGCCTTGCCTGGGTGGCATCACGGAGCGGAGGGTCAGGGTCCAGCTCCGATGTTTGGATGTTAGTGTGCGGGGTAGGGGGCTACCACACTGTGCCAGGCTCTCTGGCACTCTTGGGCCATCCTCCTTGCTGGAGCTCCTTCTTTTACCAGGAATACTGCCTTCATGTATTTTTAGCAACTTTCCTTCCTGAGAATTCCAGAGCAATTTTTCAATCTGCAGGAACAGGGATCACTGTGCCCATTTCCAGCTCTCGTCTCAGGCAGTGGTGAGAGGTGCTGGGAGAAGGCGATTCACTGCCACAAGCTCCTGACATGCTCCTGGCATGCACAAGGATTTGCTTGCTGGGACTGTCTGGGGTGGTGGCAGTAAAATGGTGCTAAACCAAAATATACTTCTCTGAGAAAAAGTGACCAATGGAGTTTGTGCCAGGCAGCACGTACCTGCTATTGCAGCTCCTGCAGGACCTCAGCTTGGCAGTGCCTCAAGATTCTGAACTCGTTGCAAGAGGGCAGGGAAGTGTGCCCCCTCACACGGGTGACAGTGGCCAGGTGACAGTTCCATGTCACATTCTGTCCCAGACTCTGGCAGCCAGGGGCATCTCCATGTCTCAGCTGGGACAGTAATACATGACAGGCCCCCTGCCCAGTGTCTCAGGTGCCGATCCCCCCCAGTCAGTTCCTGCACCCTCCAGCCCACAGGATTTCTCCTGGTTGGAAGCTGGGAGTGTGACAGTCAGTGCTAACCCGGGCTCTGGCGGGTGCTGCAGCGCAGGCAGTGGGTGCAGCTGCTGCCCAGGCAGGGTTGGGTTTCGCGGGGGTGGAGGCAGCCGGGGGCGCGTGTGAAATTCATTTCAGCCTTCCTCCTCCTCCTCCTCCTCCTCCTCCTTGCCTGGCAGCCGGTGTCCCCTGGAAGACATTTTCCCTGGCCCTGCTGCAATGGCAAAAAATGGGGTCAGCAATACCTGGAGCTCCTCTGTGGAGGCATTTCTCCTCTCAGGAGCAAATCTGAGGGCTGCTGGGGTCCCTGAAATGCCTGGCTGGCCCAGATGGTGGGACACTATCCCACTGCAGGCACAGGACTGCCTGGCCCAGGCTCCCCCAGTGCTCCCCTGACAGCAGTGCCCCTTAGCTTCCCCTTGGGACAAGCTGGGAGTCCCTGAGGACTCCAGACTTGTCGGCTGTTCCAAGCTCATTTACAGGAGATGTTCAGGGAGACATTCTGGAATGGACACATTTTGGCACAGAAGCAAAGCAAATTCAACGGTCCCCAGGGAGTGCTGCGTCCAGCACTGGCTGTGCCATGGGCCACTAGCACTGGGGGTGTTGCAGGACGGCATGGCAGTGGCCCATCCCTGGCAGGCGACTCCAACCCTGTTGTTTCCATCCAGCTAGTTTCATAACACAGAGAGCAATTAATGCTGTAAAAGCTTTCTATTTATGCGCTGCTGGGTGAAACGCCCCGTCCTGGCTGGGCAGGGCAATGTAATTGGGCCAGGGAGGCATGCTGGGTTACAGTGTCCGTCTGTCCTCTGCCCTCAGGTCTTGAGCCTGGAGGCTTGAGCAAAACCGGCTCAGGTCCTCCAGAAGCCGAAACCCAGCTCTGCTGCCCAGCTGTGCCCTGCGTTTGCCCCATCCCCTCCCTCCTTCCTGACAAAATATTTTGGGGCAAATCACTCACATTTCCACAGCCCTTTGGGATGAAGGGTCTGAGCATCTCTCAGCCGTGTGCCACTGAGTGAGGACCAGCCACATCCCTGCCAGGTCGAGGCTCAGGGCTTTGCTGGGAGCTGGGGAGCAGCAGGGGTCCAGCTGGAGCTGGGGACCATGTGCCCAGGCAGCCCTGGCAATTCTTCAGACCCTAGTGGGATGCTGCCACATGGCCTCCTGCAGTTTTCTCGCTCCGATTGCTTCCTGAGCTGCCCGCCAAGCCGGAAGGGACAGGAAGCAATAGAGAGGAGGAAATTAGTTGGGCTGTCTCACAGGGAGCCAGCCTAGTGCATGGGGAGCTTTGCCACTGCCTGGGTCCCCAAACTGTGCCAGGGGACCCTTTTGGGAAAACGTGGCTGGTCCTCCCGCCCTGGCAGAGAGGTGCAAACCTGGGTGGGAGAAAGCAGAGTGGCCGCCCTTCTCTCCCAGATCCAGGGAATCCCTCAGCACAGTGAGAGCTGTTTGGAAGAGGAGCACGATATAAACAAGCCTCCTTCCCCCACCCTTTCTGCCCTGCCGCATCTTGCTCAGCTGCTGCCACCCGCATTGATGAGTTCTGATTGTCCCTGGGACAGCCTCGTGCCAACCAGGATGGTGTCCCTGTGGGAATGGGGTAGTGTCTGGGGCAGGACGTGGGGCAGGGTGTTCCCAAAGGGTCTCTGGGCAGGGTGCTAGGGATACGGGACTCCTGCAAAGAGCAAGAGAAGAGATGTAGGGTCATCCTCAGCAGAGCCAAGAGCATTCGGCTCTGTGCACTCACTGGGGTTGTCAGCAGACAGAGCAACATCTTCCTGGTGTGTTATGGTCTTGCTGGTGTCCCCCAGGAGCTCCACGGCTTTTGGTTTTCTTTCAAGGGGCTCTGCAGAGCTGGTGGCTGTGTGATGGTGTGGGCAGCATTCCCTCTGGCCGTGTCACCAGGTGAGCAGAGGCGGCATCATGGACATTGCCTCCGGCCAGTGCTCCCCTGCCTGAAACGAGAGGCACAGTAATGAAGGCCTCTGCCTGCCTACAAATCAATGCCTGGAGTCAGGGCCCCGGCTGTGCTCTCACTGAGCCCCAATGTGCCAGGGCATGTGGGCAGGAACTGGGGTGCCTGGGAGTCTCGGCTTTGGAGTTTGCTCAACTGGGGTCTTGTAAAGCCATCCCTGGATGGGGGCTGCACCCTCAGCACCAGGGAGGATGGGGGCTTCTCTCCCCCTCACCCCTGGGGTGGGTGTGCCACTGGTCATGGTGACAGTGCAGTGGTGATGGTGGCCTCACTCATTCCCCCTGCAGGGCTGGCGCTGGCAGCACTGTGCTGGTGCGAGGCTGAGCACTGCTCTGTGCCATGCCTGCCTGGGCTTGTCATGAGCTTTTGTCCTTTTTCCATGGGGTCTGGGTGCAGGGGAGAGGGAGAAGAACTGGATCACCCTGGGCCCCCTGCATGTGGAGGCAGGACAGAACCGGGATGCTGCTGGCCCCCCACCCTGCCTTTGCAGGGTTCTTTGCTTCTGCAGTGTCCCCAGCACCTTTTTCTCCCAGGGTCTTTTTCTCCCAGTGTCCCCCTCCGTGGGCTGAGGGAGCCCCAAATAAGAAGGGGACTCTGGGGCTGCTGTGCCCCATGTGTTGTCCCTCCAGATAGTGCCAGCAGTCCCCCTTCTTGTGCAGCAAATGCTGATTATCGTGTCCTGCATCCCAGGCGCTTTGAGGGGATGCTTTGACAGTAGCCACCCCTACCCCCCGTCCCAGTTTAACCAGGATAGAAGGGTTTTGAGCAGTGCAAAGGCTGCTTGGGCTGTGCCTCGTGGCTACACCAGACGGGACAGTGCTTTTGGGGCTGACCATGCTGGGATAGAGGAACATGCTGTCCCCTCAACTTGGTGGCACGGGATAGGGATGGAGACAGGGTGCACAGAGGCTTTGCGGGGGTGACAGGCACCTCTGCCTATGTCATAACCTCCCTGTGCCCCCAGCCCCAAGTGCTTTCCTCCATCCCACCCCACACACCCTTGACCTGATCTCTATCACAGCTGGTTGTGCTGGTCCCAGTAGCATCTTGCTCCTGGCCTTGACACCTGTGCCCGGACCCCGCGGGGCACCCACCAGGTGTCTCTGACCACAGCTAGTTGCCTCCGAAGTATTTCCTTCCCCCCACCCACCAGATAACACTCATCTCCCTAGGACCCCTCCCTCTTTGGAACTTTCTTTGCCTTTGCAGAGCTTGAAGAGGCTTCTTGTTGCTTTAGCAGGGTCTCCCACCCAAGCAGCTCTCCCAACAGGGCAGCTGCCTGCAGCCCTGCTGCCTGCTCAGGCCCCAGGTCTCCCTCACGTCCCCCGAAGTGGTGCTGGGGCCGAGCTCTGTGAGCTCGTGGGAACACCACTGGTCTCCTGGCGCAGCTTTGTCCTCGCAGGGAAATAAGGGCTGCCCTGGAGGCATCCTCCCCTGCCTGCTGCGGGCACTTGTCCTGCATCTGCTGGGGGACCTCGCAAGGGTGCAGCCCCCTCCATCACCCTCTAAAGCCGTGGGCTAGAGTGTGTCCCCCACAAAGGCAGGATGCAGAGGGGCAAGTGAGCTGGATGTGGGGACGCCTGCCTGGTATGGGTGCGTGAGCATCCCCAGAGGGGGTAAGGACCGCTCCGTGGATCAGTGGTCCTGGGATCCGATCCAAAGCCTGCAGAGATGCCTGTGCTGTGGGAGGGGTCTTCCTGCCCTTGTCCCTGGGGAGCAGCCGGGAGGCAGGAGCAGGTGATGTGTTTTCCGGCAGGTCCGGTCCCCTCCCTGCCCGGAGCAGGTCTGGCCGCGGTCTCTCCACAGGCCGTCCAGCCCTGCCGGTTCCCTAATTGCTGCTGTTGGTGTTTTGTAAAGGGCAGGGTGGAGCGGCACTCGGCCGTGCCTTGCGTCAGCGCGGTGCATGCACCCTCCCTCCAGGAAATCCAATGTCTTGGCCTGGCCAAGGGCAGGTTCGGTGGAGGAGGAGGAGGAGAAGGAGGAGGAGCTGCTTCCTCGCACCTTGGTCGGGGCCCCAGCATCACCCTCCCTCCTCTTCCAGATTCCCTGAAAAGGCTGGACTGGGATTTCCCTGCTGGGGGGGGGAGTGGGGTGGGAGGGGGCTGGGAATCTCCTAGGGAGGGGGGCACATGTGCTGCAGACAGGGTGTGGGGGCAGCTATTACCCTGCCTGTGCATGCAGTTCCTGGCACGGGGACGATGACCCAGGGCACTGGGCATGCTGCCTGCAGTGGTGGAGCCAGCCCCATGGTTTTGCTCTCAGCCCTATAGCTTCACTCTTGGCCCTAATTGCATTCATCAGTTAGGAAGGGCAGGGAGTCTAGTGGGTCCCTGCAAAGTCAGCCCCCTGGCACCAGCTCCTGGGGCTTACTGCTCTTAGGGTGAGCTGATGGCAGCCCTGTGGTGCTCTGGGGTCCTGGGATGCTGCTGGGTGCTGGGCTGGCACCAGACTGTGGGGTCTCTGACCACTGAGGTATCTTGAGGCTGGGTGCTTCTGAGTTGCCGTGGTGCTGGGGGGTCTGGGGCTGCCATGGTGCTGCTGTGGGGTTGGAGGCCACTGTGGGCTTTGGGAGCAGCAGGGTCTTGGGCTGCCGTGTGCCCCTGAGTCATCTCCGGTTTCCATATGTCTGAGGGTTCCTGAGCTGCTGGGGGGTCTTGGACTGCTGTAGAGCAGCCAGGGCTCAGCACCCGGCCAAAGCAGCTGCACCCCAGTGTAGGTGCCTCACTGGGACGGAGTCCTGATGTGCTTGATGATCTGCAGAGGGTCCCACTGGGGCTGTCCCCACTCAGTGCCGTCCCTGCTCAGTGTCTGGTCCTGGTGTCCCCCCACCCTCCCATCCCAACACCCTCCTAGGTTTGGACAATGTATCCCTCCCAGGGGGCTGCCCCACAGAGTGCCCCAGCAGCAAGCACAGCACGGGCCTCGTGGTGCCGCGGGCCCGTCCGGCACTGCTGCCGCCATCCCTCCCTTGGCTGGCTGGCTCGATCCTACAATCCAGTTCTCCTTATTTGGCCACAGTGCTCGGCAAGAGGGGGAGCGGCGGCGGGGGGGACGCGGGCAGGGACGGGCAGCGGGACTGGAGGGGCTGACATCACATCACGATGAGGGAGAGAGAGATGGGGGGGTAAGTTTCTTTTTTTATAAAAGGAAAAAAAAAAAAAAAGGCAAGGCCTCACAGCGTACTTGAGCCAGCGGGCTCGGCAGTTCCTTTAAAAGGAGATGTCTGTGCCGGAGACCTTTGTACACTCCCAGCCTGTCCGGGAAGCACGGCGGCGCAGGAGACACCTCTCTACTCTGCTCCCACCGCCGCCAGCTGCCGCCAAACATGTTATTGCAAAACACTGAAACACTGCGCTGGGAGCCAGGCAAACGGAGGAGAAGAGCAGAAGGAGGAGGAGGGTTGAAGACTCTCCAGCATCACCCACCAGCTGGGGAGGGCCTGGGGCCCCAGCAGAGCATCCTCAGAGTGGGGGGCCTCTCCCAGTGCCAGGGGTAGGGCTGCCGGACAGCTCCGGCCACCTGGTTCCTATTAGTGGGGTCTGGCTTGGAGCCACCCAGCATCTCCCTTCAAATCCCAACTCTGCCTTTGCCATGTGTAGTGGAACAGGGATTTTGGGGGTTGGGGTTGTTCTTGGGGCCAGTTCACTCAAGGAGGCTGCTGTGTGGCAGTTGGTATTGGTATGGGGTCAGGGTTCACAAGCTGCAGGGCTCTTGCCACCCTGTCCCAAGGTGTCACCCGTGAGCACCATGTGCCCAAGTTCCTTGTATGGATAATGCAGTAACCAGGCAGTTTTCTTCCCAGACTTTATTTGGTGGATCCTGGGTGGTCACCTGTGGCTTGGATTTGGGGGAAATCATGGCTCTGCCCCCAAGGAAAGCCTGTTTGTCTCTGATGCCCCACATCTAGATGCTGCTCTGGGTGTGAGTGGGGACAGAGCAAGAGCTGGGGACAGAGCAAGAGCCAGGAACAGACCTGGGACCGCACTGTCACTGCAGCCTCACTCCCCCAGCAAAGGTCTCTGGGTCTAACAGGTGTCCCCTGTGTCCCAGCAGGTTGTTGTGTGTCCGTGGGGGCTCAGGGTCGGAGCCCAGAGCAGCCAGCACCATAGCGTCCAACAGCTGGAACGCCAGCGGCAGCCCCGGGGAGGGGCGGGAAGATGGCCAGGATGGCATGGACAAGAGTCTGGACAATGATGCCGAGGGTGTGTGGAGTCCGGACATTGAGCAGAGCTTCCAGGAGGCGCTGGCGATCTACCCACCCTGTGGCCGGCGGAAAATCATCCTCTCAGACGAGGGCAAGATGTACGGTGAGTGACAGGGGCAGGATGGAGGCAGCAGGCAGGGACTGGGCTTCTGGCCAGAATGGGGTGGCCAGGGCTGAAGCAAAACCTTCTGCCCCAAACCCACACTGGGGCATTGCCCTTGAGCACTCCCCCAGCCCTGAAAGCAGCTTCTCCAGGTTCATCACAGAGCTGGACTGGGGAGGTGGCAGTGACCTGCGTCCCCTCCCTCTGCGCTGGCTCTCCCTCCCGCTCCCTCCTTCTCTCGGCCCTGCTGGACTGACTGGTTTGGTGAAGCTGTCAGGCAGGGAGGGGGTGAGGACAGGGAGCTGGTGCAGGACTGCAGGGCCAGAGGCAGCCCCAACCCTCCTGCTCCTGTGTGCCTCTGCATCGCTCCCCAAACTCTCCCCAACTGGACCCAGTGGTGAGCACCCCGTGGCAAGGGTCACTCACCCACCCTGAGCCATCTGCAGGCCGCTCAGTTTTTGGTGACGCTGTTGGCAGCAGCAGGGTTGGTCAGCCCCACTGGGACAATGATTTTGGGGGTGTCTCAGCCTTGTTTCCAGTGTCTCCCAAAACACTTCTGTCTTGGTGACTCTGCAACTGGGAGAAAGAGGATAAGGGTGGGCCATGTAGGCAGGAGGTAACACTGACGTGGGGCGCATGGTGCCACCAAAGAGCAGTGGAAGGTGCAATGGTGTCTCTATCCCTGCCATGGTAGGGGCTGGTCCCTCTTCCCCTCTACCTCCCAGGGTGTCACCCCCAGGGCTGGTGACCTCAAAGTCAGCAACAGGCTATTACTATCACCCCATGGTGACAACAGGATCAGGGCCAGCATCTCTATCCCCAGCCTCCAAAATACATCAGGATGCTGCTGTCAGGGCAATGGCTCACCCACTGCCAGTGGAGAGGGGCAAAGGGGATGCAGCTTTGTGGAGAGCACTATGCCATTGTCCCTGTCCCCATGCCAGCTCCCTGTGCTACCCTGCTTGCCAGGGCCCCCAACTCACAGCACCAGGACTGGTGAGTGGGGGGTGGGGGGGAGCACAGGGCTTCCCAAGCGGGTGCATTTTTTGGATTTCTCCGGGAATAGCTGAAGTGCCGCCGGGAGCCTGGCCCTGCGCAGCACACCCCAACCGGTTTTTCCAGCCTTTCAGAGACATCTGGCAGCTGCTTAAAGAGGCAGCAGCCCCCTCCAGCTGCCTTTCATCTCCCCCCACCTTCTCCAGCACCTCCCCCCTGGGATTCACAGTATCCCTGGCTGGCCATACCAAATTTACCAGGACCCCCAGGGTCACTGGAGGCACAAGCGATGCCAGCATGTGACATAAGGGTGTGCCAGTGCCACTGCTCTCCACCACCACCCCTCTTTTTGGGGGTCCAATGGGATGCCCACAGCCACACCAGCCCCTACCCCACTGATGCGGGATTGGCAAAGCAGGTGGGAGCTGGGGGACCAGGACCCAGGACGGGCATACTGGGCCTTGCTACACTCTGCTGCCTGATGGGTTATTTTTAACCCAGCCTGTCCAACTGGTTCATGTGGTGGTGTCAGGGGAGAGGAATTTGAGGAATGTGGTAATTTGGAGGAGGACATGCCCTCTCAGAGGGAATGGCACGGTCCAGATGAATCACAAGGAAAGGGGACAGGGCACGTGGGTACAGGGATGGCTGCAAGGGTGTAGCCTAGGGTGGCCTGGGCATGTTGTGAGGCAGGACGGCTGCAGGAGATGCTGCCCCTGGCTCCTGGGCACTAGGTGCTGGGCTGGCACTGCCCCACTGGGTCCATGAAGGCACCTACATTTCTTTCCCATATTTTTTCCCCATATTTCTTTCCCGCAAGCAGGGTATGGGAGGGACAAGGTGGGACTCAGGAGAAGGGCATGCAAAGGGAGATGCTGTGGTGCTCAGTGAAGATGTACCCCCAAGCTGGGGCTCAGCACCAGAGTCCCTTCTGCCCGCACCCCTTGTCATCACCTTGCTGTGGGCATCGCCTCACCTGGGCACCCTGGAGGACCTGGCCCTTATTAGGTGCTAATGAGGCCAAGCACCGGCACAGGCTGGGAGGCTGGAGGGATGGGAGCTGTGCTTAGTGCTAGGGTGCCACACTGGCTGTGCAAGGGGTACCCCCATTGCCATCCACCCACCAGCTCCTGCCTGGCGTGGGCACCCCAGGGTGCAGCCATCCCTGCATGGCACCTGGCCCTGTCTGTCCTCATGTGTGTGTCCCCCCAGGAGGGCCCAGTTGCTGTGGGGCTGGGAGGGGGCCAGTTGGAGTGGAAGAGGAGAGGGGAGTGTATTTTTTTTAAGGGATTTTTTTATTCTTTTAAAGCTGAAACCCGCTCCAAGGGCATTTCGACAAGTTCCAACCGCGACCATCTGGTCCATTAAAATAAATCTGGCGTGCCTGGCCGCCCCCGTGCGCGGGGGGGGCGAGGGGGGCGGCAGGGGCCGGGGGGGCCGGGACCGGGAGAAGAAAGCTCCCAGCTGCTCTGACGTTTGAACGTAGATTGGCCACAGCTGGCCCCTGAAATGTGGCACAAAAGCAACTTCTGCTTCGAATTAAACCAGGACGTTAGGAAATACTGGTGGAAAGGCCAGCACGGCTTGCAAACGAGAAGCGGGGTGTTGGGGGAGCAGCTCGCGACCCCTGCGGGCAGGGCTGCGGGGAGTGGGTTCTTCGGCTCCGAGGGGGTTCCAGCTGGGATGAGTTTTGGGGGAGTCTGTGGTTGGGGACACCGCTGTAGTCCCCGGTGACTGTCACCTCCCTCTAAGCCCCGGTGTATGGGGCTGGCAGAGCCGGCGGGGTGGGGGCACGGGGCGGGAGCGCTGCCCCGCCCTGCCCTGTCCCGTCCCGGCCCCCCCAGCCCCGACACCGTCACGGCAGCGCCACCTCCTGGCAGCGCCTCCCCCGCCGGGGCGGGGGTCCGCGGGCGCTGCGGGGGTGATGCCCCCGGCCCTCGTTTCCCGGGGCTGACTCCTGGCTGTGCCGGCAGGTCGTAACGAGCTGATCGCCCGGTACATCAAGCTGCGAACGGGAAAGACACGGACGAGGAAGCAGGTGAGGCATTGCTCTGCTGTTTCTCCTGGGGTGGGCTCAGGGTGGGATGGGAGGGGGTGCCAGGTAAGCCCGAGGGGGAGCGGATTTTCTGGCTGCATCGCCCGCCCTCCATGTCCCCTCCTGGAGCCACCGTTGCTGTCAGCGGGTCCCCCATCCTCTGTGAGGAGCTTCGCCTGTGAGCACAATCCCCCTCGGATTTGCTCTCTCCCAGGATGCCCTGAAATAGGGCTTGTAGGAGCAGGCAGCACCCAGCCCCCTGCCTGGTTGAGGTCACCCCATGGGTGGCAGGAGCCCTCAAAATCTCTATCCAGGCAGTGTGTGTATCTGTGTGTGTTGGCATGAATTTGCTACTCCTCCTGAGTCTGGAGACTGTTCCTACCTCTGCCCCTTGCCAGGCATTTTACCACTTCTGCCAGACGCCACAGCAAAGGCACCCCTGGGCTGAGACCAAGGCATCCCCAACTCAGCCAGGGATCCAGGGACTGGCTGTGCAGGGCTGTGGTGCTGGTCTTGGTGGGGCCAGAGGTACCGCAGAACCCTTTCCTCAACATTGCTGCCCTGCGCCATTGGATGCTGGGGCAGACAGGGACGCTGACAGGGCAGGGAGCACACAGTGGTCACACTCATCCCTGGAGCCCTCACCGCACCAAACCTGTCTGAGGACCAGGCTGCTGCAGCCCTCAGTGGGACATCTGTTTGTCACATGTCCAGTGGCTCTTCCCTCCCCTCCACGGTGGCCCCTAGCCAGGAGCCAAAACACCCGTCCTGGCAGAACCAGTGGCCTTGGATGCTGGGGAGCATCTCCCACCATAGGGAGATGGATGGGTTTGGGACACTTAGGCTGGGACTGCCATGAGTCCCAGCAAGAGAGGAATGCTGGTCCCAAGGCACTGAAGGTGACATTGCTCCAGGACTTATGCTGGAGGGAGAGGGACCACAGTCTGGCCACTGTCCTTGTGTTTAGACCAGTGCCAAGCAGTTCTTTATTTCTGGCTTAAAGACATAGGTGAGCCCCCCCTCCATGGGGTAAGAATGCAGTGCTCTGGAGGGACTCAGGAAAAGCGCAGGGGAGAGCTGACATGGCATTGATCTCTCTGTGTGCTCGTGTCCTGGACAGCCCTGTGTCTCTTCTTGGACAGACTGGCACTGGTGTGAGAAGGTTCTTCCTAAAATCAGCCCCAAAGCCTGGTGGGTTGCCAGATGCCCCCCTGCCTGTGGCTCAGGCCCCCCAGCCATGCTGCACCGTTCCTGCCTGGACATCAGTCCCTTTTCTTTGAATCCTCCTCCTACAGGGACCTAGACACAAAAAAACACTTTCTCATCTTTCCCACCTGCAAAATCAGCAGGAGCCCTGGGGCAATGAGTCAGTCCCTCCTGGATTAATTTAGGACTGGCAGTCCCACTGCAGCCCCTGCCAAGTAACCCAGGGGCACCCCAAACCTGCAAGGCTGTATCCTCAGGTTATTGTGCTTGCAGGGGCTGGCAGGGTCTGTCTATCTCCAAGAGATGGTAAATATTGACCCACTCAATTGCAGCAGCTTTACTCCAAGGAGCTTCACCCCAGCCAGGGCGGCACAAACAAGCATCAACCAGCACAGCACCAGGGTCCCCCTCATTTTTCCTTCCTCCAGCTCGCGGCAGGTGCACGACCCTCAGCATCATCCAGAAGCAGCAAAAAGTGCTCCCCCATTTCTCCACACTCCCTTCCCTGGGGACAGCATCCCACCCTGCAGGGGGAACATATCTTCACGTTCTCTGTGTTTTCCTTTCCGAACGGCGTGGCGGGTGCTAGGTGTCCAGCCACATACAGGTTCTAGCTCGGAAGAAGGTGCGGGAGTACCAGGTTGGCATCAAGGTACGTTGACGCCCTTGCCCAGGTGTCTGCAGCGGTGTCTCTGTGAGCATGGGCAGCCCCTCTCCTTCTTCCTCCTTTCCTCTGGTTGACGGCTCTGCTGTTCCCCCTCTCCTTCTGCTCTCTCTCTGCAGGTCTCTAGCCACTTGCAGGTTCTTGCCCGACGGAAATCTCGTGAGATTCAGTCCAAGCTGAAGGTACGCGTTCCCCGCATCGCTGGCCCCCGCCTGCTGACGACTAACCCCCTCAGCTCTGCGGTGTGCCGCTTGCTTCCCTGTATTACCTTTCTTTTTTGGTGTTTTATTTTTCTTCCCGCTCACTTGGCTTCTAGGACCGGATGATCTTTACAGGTGTCATTGTGGGATGCCCAGAGAGAAGTGCAAGGAGGGGCAACAGAGCCCTTCCCTTTCCTTCAGGAGGGTGAATATGGGTGCCGAATCCCCTCTTTTCACCTGGGCAAGAACTCTGCCATGGGGAAATGTGGGTTTAAACCCTCCTCCAGTGATGTATGAGGGCTGCCCCCTCTTTTGGGCCATCAGGGGTTCTCCCAGGAGGGGAAGATCTCCTCAGAGCAGCCAATGAAGCAGAGTAAGGTTTAAGCAAGGTATGCAAAGGCCCGCTCCCCTCCTCAACTGAGACCTGACCCTACTCAGGACAGCTGTTGGTGGGATGTGGGCAGAAGCAGGGGGGTCAGGGGGGTCCCTGCAGGCTGCCAACCCAGTGGCTCGTGAGACACCAGGATGTGAGTATGGCCTAGGGGCACCTCAGGGATGTGCATGGCAGCAGGTCCAGATGGGGCCATGCTGCTGGG
The DNA here is from genome assembly GCF_001604755.1 of Lepidothrix coronata. NCBI lineage: Eukaryota > Metazoa > Chordata > Aves > Passeriformes > Pipridae > Lepidothrix > Lepidothrix coronata. Next base: position 185,562 of record NW_016690443.1, read on the forward strand.
AAGGAGGCTCAGCAGTGTCGGGGCAGTCCATGGTTCCAGGAGCCAAGGGAGCCAAGTGAGGAAAAACTAGATCATCCTCTCTCTCTTCTCTGGTTGGCTTTTCTTTCCTTCCTTCTCTTCTTTCCTCCTAACTGGAGCCCAACTAATCCTTCCATAACCGTTCCCACCGAGCTTTGTGGTGGCAGTGGGGAGGGTGATGATGGGGGGGCGTAGACAGGCCTGGGAGCATCACCAAAAGACCGAGCCCTGTTCGGGTTGGACGCACACGGTGCAAGGTGGGGGGCAGAGCAGTCCCCACTGCATGACTGCCCACTGGGGACAGCCAGCTCCTGGGATGTGCCTGACTTAATGCCTGCACTGTCACACCAGGGAGGATCTCCTTGGGCATCTCCAGGGGTGACCTACTGCCTTGCTGGGTGTGTGGGAGCCCAGAAAACCTTTCAGCCCACTGACCTTGAGGTCCCAAAAGCATCACCAGCCCCCCCTGTCCTGGGTGCTCTATCCATCTCCAGCACTGAGGCTGGCAGCAGGGGCCAGATAGTTGAGAGCGAGGGCCACCATCAGAGCTGGAGCTGGCAGTTTTGTCCTCAAAGCTTTAACAAGCTCCAGTTCATGCTGCCTGGAAGCTCACCAAGCTGTGCCCTCCAAAGCCCTTCAGCAAGGACCCCAGTGCCCCATGACTGAGGTGGCAGGAGGGCTCCCACAGCCCAGGAGGGTTTGATCTGCTGGGAGAAGCCAGGAGATGGCACCCAAAACTATTTGGGGAGGCTCCTCTGCGCTTGTATGTCTTAAACCCAGCTCCTGAGAAGGGCAGTCAGGGAGGTGAGGGGGGCAGCAGGGTCAGCAGCAGCAGAAGCCTTTACAACAAAATAACACAGAATGAATAGCTTTTCTTGCTGCACAGCACAGTGCAGGGCAAAGGGGGAGTTGGAGGCAGCAGTGACTCCTGGGGTCCAGGGTTGGAGGCCTGTGTCCATGGCTGTGCTCTCTATCCCCAGGCATGCTCCCTGCGGGATTTGGCAGGGAACGGCCAGGACAGAGATCCCCCTGAGCAATACTCCAGGGATACAAAACATCCTTTCCCAAGACCGGTGCAGGCAGCCCTCTGACCTCATGCAGCACCGTGGGATGGAAATTCCCTTCCATGAGCAGTGTCTGTATTTTTGAGCTGCAGTCATGTGTGTGTTCATGCTCCCGGCGTGTGGCTGCATGCCTGCGCTCCCACCCTACCCCAGGTGAAAATAAATGAAGCATTGATCCCTGGGGAAGGTTCAGAAGGAAAACAGAGGGTGTGCACTGGGACCAGCATGCACATGTCCTGTGAATGCAAGTGGAGGAGCAGCCTTGCCCCAGGCAATACCTGGGAGCCCTTGAGCCCTGTGCTCCTGCCCAGCGGTGCTGTGACCTCCAGAGCAAAAGGGAAAAGGAAAAATGATTGGTCTCCTATATAAATGCACACATAGCAGGTGCAGGTGCCCTTTGCCAGTCAGAGCAGGAGCTGGCAGCTCTTTCTCTCTGTGCCCTGACAAGCATTGAGGGCCCCTGAAGAGGTTGTAGAGGTTATTAAAGAGCCAAGAAAGACACAGGCTTGGCTCACCTCAGTGACCCCATAAAATACTGGGGAACTTTGGCATCCCGTTCCTGGTGGGATTAAGCCTAGGCATAAATGGCCACCATGTGCAATCCCCTGGTGACCAACCAGGTCGAGGGGTTCACTCCCCAAATCTGTGTGATGCCGTGATGAGCTGGGAGTGGGGATACCTGACTGATGGGGAGGTGCACACAGTACCCATAGGCTCCCAAAGCACTCTAACCTTTTTTTTTTTCCTTTCTTTTGTGGACAGGCCATGAACTTGGTAAGTTGAGTTTGAGTTTGAAATGGCTTTTGTTCCCCATTGCCTTTTGCCCTCTTCCATGGAGGGGCTAACCCCAAGGGTCGGGGGCGGCAGGGGTTGGGAGTGGGACGGGGATTCACATCTTCCAGAGCTGTCAGCTTTTGCCCAGGGAACATTTTCAAGCTTCAAATGTTAATTAAGATGGGTACATTTGAGAGGGGTGGGGGGATCCCTCTGCCCTCACCCCTCAGCCAGGCTGCAGAGTTGGCTCCTAGCTTTGCAAAACCTGTCAGACACAATTGGATTGAGGGAGCTCAGTCTGCCCCTGTAACCACCACTACCCTCCTGTCTTCCCTTTTGCCTCCAGGACCAGGTCTCGAAGGATAAAGCTCTGCAGAGCATGGCTTCCATGTCCTCTGCGCAGATCGTGTCAGCCAGCGTCCTGCAGAACAAGCTCAGCCCCCCACCTCCTCTTCCTCAGGCCGTCTTCTCTGCTGCCCCCAGGGTGAGCACAACCCCATGTTCCCCCGTACAGGGACCCCCTGGGGTAGGGGGGCCATGGATCCTTGTGCATGAGCCACACAGGACAGGGGGATGATCAACAGCCATCCTCAGCCATGGTGGCAATGCAGGGGGAGAAATGGGGGCTCCCTGCTGTTTGCAGCAGGTGAGGGGAATTTGGCTGGGGCAGAAAGTCATAAGCCACTGACTTTTCCCTGTGCTACTTCCCCAGTTTTGGAGTGGGCCTATCCCAGGACAGCCTGGACCCTCTCAGGAGTAAGTATGAAACCCCTCCACTACCTGGCAGCAGGCAGGACCCTACCTTGGCAAGGGAATGGGGTATCTCGGGCTTGGTAACCTGATGATTGCTCTTTACTTTCCAGCATTAAACCGTTTGCACAACCAGCTTACCCCATCCAGCCACCCATGCCTCCATCACTAGCCAGTAAGTCACGTCCTTGCCCCCCTTGCAGGGAACCCTGCGCCCCTGCCAGGTCATATTTGTCCCCTGTCCCCTCCCCACCCACAGTGCTACCCACCTGAGGCTCCTCCCCAGTCCTGATGGGGGAAAAGCCTGAGTTTAAACCTGGCAAAAAGTCCTGCAGTGAGCAGGACCCTGCTGCTCCTGGCTGGGTCCCCTCCAGTCCCTTTCCACTCAGGAGTAGGACTGGCACATCCTGTGTTTTAGCCACTCTGTGGGAAAACCCCCATGCTGGGAGATAAGGGAGAGTGGGGAATGCAGTGAGGACAGCAGCACCATGGCATTGCAGGGGGACTCCCCCCAGTTCACAGCTGCCCCCATCCCCATGTCATTCCCCCTGCCCCAGGTTACGAGCCCTTGGCTCCGCTCCCGCCAGCTGCATCAGCCGTGCCTGTCTGGCAGGACCGCACCATCGCCTCCGCCAAGCTCCGGCTTCTGGAGTACTCCGCCTTCATGGAGGTGCCGCGGGATGCTGAAACGGTAACGATCCCCTCCGTATCCCCACCAGCTGTGGGGGATGGCACACACACCTGTGCTTGGTGGCATCTTGCTTTCACCTGACCTCTCATTCTAATGTCCCTGGTCCCTACAGTACAGCAAACACCTCTTTGTGCACATTGGCCAGACGAACCCCTCATACAGCGACCCACTGCTGGAGGCCGTGGACATCCGCCAGATCTATGACAAGTTTCCTGAAAAGAAAGGTGGCCTTAAGGAACTCTATGAGCGTGGGCCCCAGAACTCCTTCTTTCTCGTCAAATTTTGGGTATGATGCTGGGAGGATTAGGATGGGAAGGGTTGTCCTTGAGCCATGGGCTCGTTGCAGGTTGGGCCCCCTGCCAGCATGAAAGCTGGTGTCTCCTGTCCCCATCGAGAGCTGGGTGTGGTGGTGCCTAATGGGACCCTCTCTCCCCTCATCTCTCCAGGCTGATCTGAACAGCACGATCCAGGACGGGCCGGGGACCTTCTACGGTGTCAGCAGCCAGTACAGCAGTGCAGAGAACATGACCATCACAGTATCCACCAAGGTGTGCTCTTTTGGGAAGCAGGTCGTGGAAAAAGTGGAGGTGAGTTCCATGCCCTGCTGCATCGGGAAGGGGTAGGAATTGGTCCACAGCGGGTCCTGGGATGGAGAAAGCCCCAGAGCTGGGTGTAGGACATGTGGCTTCATACCTGTCCATGGGCGGAGTGGAGAGGACATCACTATGTCCCAGCTGGCCACCACTTGCCTATGCCTACGTCCCATGTGACAGCTGCTCACCCTGGCTGTCCCCTGCAGACGGAGTATGCACGTCTGGAGAACGGACGGTTCATCTACCGCATCCACCGGTCTCCCATGTGCGAGTACATGATCAACTTCATCCACAAACTCAAGCACCTCCCAGAGAAGTACATGATGAACAGTGTCCTGGAGAATTTCACCATCCTGCAGGTACCTCCACTCCTTTTCCAGGGAATGTTTCCCACTGGAAGTGTGGAGCCCGCACTTGCATTGGCCCTGCCGGCCCTGGGCATGTGCTCCAGCAGCTCAGATACTCCTGGCTGTGCCTGAGCCCACACAGCCCCTGAATTCCAGGGAGCAGATCTTGATGATGCAAACAAAGTGGCTATTCCTGAGCCTGGACGAGTCTCCCAGATAATGGGAAGCAAATTTTTCACGGTGCAGTTAAATAGGCTGTGCCTGAGCCTGTTTGCCTTCCCCAAATAATGGGTAGCAATTTTTTGTGGTGCAAATGCAGTGGCTATGCCTGAGCCCATGCAACCCTCCCCCAAACAACAGGTAGCAAATTTTTGGTGGTGCAATTCAGGCTGTTCCTCAGCTTGTCCCCTCCCCCCGCCCCAAAACTGGGTAGTAAATATTGACGGTGCAATTAAATTGACTCTGCCAGTGCCTGTGCAACCCTACAAATAATGGGTAACAAATTTTTCATGATGCAAAGTGGCTGTGCCCATGCGCATGAGCCCATGCAACCCCCTGAATAACTGCATCTGCCCACAGCACTCCCCTAACACGCTCTGCTCTGCTACAGGTTGTTACGAACAGGGATACCCAGGAAACCTTGCTCTGCATTGCCTTTGTTTTCGAGGTCTCCACCAGCGAGCACGGCGCCCAGCACCATGTGTACAAGTTGGTCAAGGACTAGGGGCACTCGGGGACAGGCAGGGGCACAAGGGGCGTGCAGGGGAGGGAGGAGGCCACGCAGAGTAGCCGCCCGTGCCTGTTGCCTTGTGAGAAGTCATTTGAAGAGAGGAGGAGGAGGAAGAACAACAATAGCCAAAAAAGACTGACTTGTGATTGCAGATGTTTTCTACTTAGGAACAGTTTTTGTTTTTGTTTTTTTTTTAATAAATGAAATAAAAAAAACAAAAAAACAAAGAATGGGAAAAGAAACATAGGGAGAAAGGAAACCCACATCCGGTGCTGGATAAGGAGAGACCGGTCCTCGGTGTTGCTGATAAAGGCCAGGATCCCACCGTGTCGTCACCAGCAGGATGTCGGAGCAGAGAACGACCCTTTCTTTCACCCCCACCCTCACTCAGAAGTGGTCCTGGTCCTGAGTGGAGTGAGCACAGATGGGCTGGAGGAGGGGCACTGCACCAGGTCTGGTCCAAAACTGATTGGCATGGCAGCAGCAGTGTCATTGGCACAGCTTGGCAGAGCCCAGGTGGCAGTGGGGACCTGTGCAAGGCAGGAGCAGGGCAGAGCAGAGGGGAGGAGGGGGACATTGCTGCCTCCCTGGGACTGGCAGCTGGGAGGCTTCTCTGTGTGCAGTTAGGGCACTGGGAACCAGTGGCAGTGAAGGCATGAGGGCATCGACAATGCAAACCATGTTTTTTTATGTCTCTTTCTTTTTTTCTTTTCCTTTTTTTAAGTTAAAGTGCTTTTTTAATACTTTTTAAAAGGACACCATGCTTGTAATCGGGATGATGACCCTCTGCAGTGCCTGGGCCTCTGCCCCATGCTGTGCTGGTGACCAGCAGAGGGGACAGCAGAGTTTACTGGGTTGGAGGCAACAGCGGAACTACCAGGCACGGGGAGTGGCTTGTGTAGGGAAGGCTCAGGATGTTTTCATCTCTGGCTGGTTTTTGTGTGGGATCCCCTGAGCTCTGTGTGGGCTTTCAAGGATAGTGCTTGGGGGTGGCCCAGGCTCAATGTCCCTGCTGTGGTCACTTGCTGAGGAGTCATGAGTAGAGAGCAGTGAGGTTAGATTTGCCTGATTTACTTTGCATATATACATTTTCTTTGTTTCGGTTCTTTTTTCTTCACCTTTTTTGCCTTTTTTCTGTGTTGACTGTTCTGGATTGCTCTGTCCACTTGCCTGCATCCTGTGGGAAGTGGCCAGAGAAGTGGCTCGTGCAGGGAAAAGCATATTGAGCAACACAGGGCCAGGCTGTCAGTGGGCAGGGTTTAGGACAGAGGGGACAGAGACAGAGAGGGGACAGAGAACAGGAAGGATGCCAGGATAAGGGACTGGGTCTGGTTGGAGGTATTTTTATGGCTGCAGCCCAAAGTAAGCCAGTGCAGCATGCCCAGCCCTGAGGCTGCGACTGCAAGGACAGAGGCTGGGAAGAGCATCCCGGGGTGCAGGAGGGGCACAGAGAGACAAGGTGGCATGGAGCAAGGTGGCAGGAGGCTGGCAGGGGGACAGGGAACCCGAGGTGGCCAGGTCTGGACGGATTTTTCGTGTTGACAGGGGAGCGAAGGTGGCAGGAAATGCAGAGACCAGTGCTGCAGGGGGGGCAGGAGTGGTTTGAGGGGGGCTAAAGCCCAGGATGGGGAGACAGGGCAGGTTTAGGCTCAATGCTGCCAGGTGCAAAGGAGCAGGAACAGCCTCAGAGCCCAGGAAAGTGCCTTGGCTGCCACTGTGATGCCTTGTGTCCAGTGAGGCATGGGGGCTTTGACCTCTTGCTGCTGGGAGAAGACACCCATCCCTGTGGGACAGGGCAGAGCCATCCTGGCCCCACGCCCAGCTGAGGGCTCCGTGGTGGGACTGGACTTAGGCAGCTGCATTGAACAGGGCAAGATGGAGCAGGGTGGAAAGAGAGGGGAAAAATCCAAGGCAAGGCACTGGAGTCCTATCCCAGTGCTGTGCCAGGGCTGCCTGGCTGAGTTCTCATATGTAGCATGTTTGTTTGTTGGTTTGTTGGTTTTTTTCTTCTTCCGTTTCACTCACTGATCTGAAACTCTAGGAATGAAAACTCAAAACTCCCCCACCATAAAACACAGGTGTGCCCCACTCCCAGCCCCAACCAGGGACAAAGCTCTTCATTAACTGGACTGGTTTGTGCCTCCACCCCTCCCTGCATCCCTCCATCCCGCCTGCACTGAGCCCCAGGGTGTGCATCCACACCCCAGGCACTCGCTGACTGGTGCCCCCAGCAGCCCTGGCCGGGGTTTAGCCAGGATCCCAGAGACACTTTCTCAACTCCCCTGCCCCCCAGCCTCTCTGTTCTCCTCCAGTGTATTTATGAATTTCACATGAAGTACTGTTTTATTTTTTTAAAGACTTTGTAAAGCTTACCAGGGTTACAATCACCATTTTTAGAGCTGTGTCAGTCCACAATGTTAAAAATCCAATTTTTTATGTATTATATTTTTGTGTATTTTTTTTAATCCAGCTGTGATGGGTTGTATCATATATTTGTTGTGTTTACTGTATCTGTCCAACTTCAAAGAGAGGAGACTGTAGAGCTCCGAAAAAACTACAGTCTGCTAAATAAATATTAAAATTATTTGTTCATGGGTTGGCTCAAGTGCTTCTGAAGTTCATATTTTATTTCTTGGGATTTTCTTCAACAACCAGGACTATGAAAGCTGCTCTGTCCCATGAAACCCCATGGCTGGGTAACGTTTCTCTCGAGACCCCCTCTCCTGGCACCAGGATGCCACACCCAGCTGTATTTTGCTCTGATTTGAATCACTGGTGCAGGGTTTGCTTGGGAAAGGTCGACCAACCCCATGGAAGACGCTTCCCTGCAATTCCCGGCAGCATCGCTGGGTTCAGGGACACGTTTTAGGGGGTCGCATTCTCGCCCACGCCAGCAGCAGGTGGCAGAAGGTTGGTCTGTCCCACCAGTCAGCAACACCCCTCGAAGCCCTGCTCGTAGTGCCTCGGCTGTTCGGTACACACACCCGGTTCCAAACACAGGGGACAGAGATGACGTATTTTAACACCAGCTGCTTTCCCCCGTTCTGCGAGACACGCGCACCCCAGTGCTCCTCGTGCACCCCCAGCGCCCCCCGTTACACCCACCGGCCCATTCACCGACCCCGGCCCCAGACCCGCCCCAGTCCCATTCACCGACCCCGGCCCCAGACCCGCCCCAGTCCCATTCATCCGCCCCAGACCCGCCCCAGTCCCATTCACCGACCCCGGCCCCAGACCCGCCCCAGTCCCATTCATCCGCCCCAGACCCGCCCCAGTCCCATTCACCGACCCCGGCCCCGGCCCTTCCCCTTCCGCTCCGCTCCGTTGCCTGCCGGGACGCGTAGTCCGTGTAGTCCCTGCAGCCCCGCTCCAGGTCCGCTCTCGGCCCCGCCGGTCGCTCCGCCTTCCGTTCCTCCTGTTGCTCCGGTCCCGTCCCCGCTCGGCTGGTTCCCCCGTTCCGCCTGTTGCCCCGCTCCTCCAGCTGTCCCGCTCCGCCTGTTGCCGCTCCGCCTGTTGCCGCTCCCCCGTCCCGCGCCGTGTCCCGCCGCTGTCGCGCCGCCCGCCCGTCCCTCGGGGAGCCGGGAGCGGAGAGCGCCTCGGAGGGCTCAGCCTTGGTAGGAGACGCCGGTGTTAGCACTGCGCAGGAACGGGACGAGCAGCTCGGTAATGCCGCCGGAGCAGGCAGAGCTCGGCTCCCTCACCCGGCCGCCTGCTACCGGCATCCCGGAGCCCCAGAGTTTCTCTTTTTCGGTTCTAAACCGGAAACCGGATAATCTTAGGGGGTCAGGCGTGAGAGAAGCGAGGGCTGGGAGAGCGCTGGGGCTGGGAGAGCGCTGGAGCTGCTTAGGGAGCTTCTGGCTCCTCCGCGGTTTGGAGTCTCCAAAAGGATGCGTGGGCTTCCCGAGTGGGGAGGTGTGTGGGGTTGTCCCATGCCCGTGCTTCGCATGTCCGTTTTGAAACCAGGGTGAAAGTCCTTCCTGGAACACAACTCACTGACAGACAGAAGGTTGAGCCCTGGCCCACCGGTGCCCAAACTCACTGGATGGAGGGTCACGTGGATCCCTTCGTGGGGGCAAGTTGGGGTTCGGGATGGGCCTTGTGCACAGGAGAGGAGGGGTCAGGCCCAGGGTAGGCTGGAGCACCCTGAGCACTCCTCCTTCCTGGCTTTTGCCTTGGCTCAGCCTTTCTGCTACGCCAGCCTGGATCCCTGGCTCTGTCCTGCACCTTCCGCAGGCTGTCCCCCCAGTCTGCTCCCTGCGGGACCTCCCCCTGCCCAGCGTTGCCCTCTGGCCCCCGCAAAATCCAGCAAGAGATGGAGGGCGATCCCGCCCTGCGCCTTCGTGTCTTTGACCTCAACTGCTGGTGAGTCCAGTGTTCACCAGGGCTGTGCCCAGCTGCATGGGTGGGGACAGGGACACCACACTGGGAGAGGGGTCCCACTTTGGGGTTACCTTTGTGTCCCCTTCATTTTGGAGTCACACTACTCTCCTAGCCCCAGAGGGTCATGAGGTACTTGCCTGGGTAGTGCCTCCAGTCCCCTCTGTGCCTGTTAACCCCAGGGAAGGTCCCCCATTTGCACCCCAAGCAAGGATGAGCTGCCTCAGATCTGCAGGTAGGAGAAGCTGTCCCCAAACAGCCTCCCTGCATTATCCCTCTTGTCCACATGGCCTCGCATAGCCCTTTCCTGCTTATACTGGTACTTGGAGCCCTCTCTCCCCCATTTCGGATGGCAGTGTGCCCCGACAGCCCCCATCACCCTGTCCCCGCCAGGCTGTGACTGTCACCCCTCTCTGTCAGGGCCATTCGCTACCTGAGCAAACGGCGGCAGGAGCGCATCCGGCTCATCGGGGACATGCTGCGCCAGGAGGACTTTGATCTGGTGCTTCTTCAGGAGGTGAGGGCAGTTTCTGAGCCGAGTGTGCCCATTCCCAGCGTGGGATGTGTGACTGTTCTCAGCCCATCCTACTGTTCTCCAGGTGTGGAGTGAACGGGACTACAGTGACTTGAAGGTGAAACTAGGAGGCTGTTACCCCTTCTCTCATTACTTCCGCAGGTGAGAAGGACAAGGCCAGCCCCCCAGGACTGTCTGTGGGGCAGTGGGCAGGGCTGTGCCATGTCCTATGTTTGACACATGTAGAGACTGGTGCAGGTGCTGTAGGTCACCTCTGTCACTATGGGAGACCCCATGTCTGGAGAGTGGAATGCTCACGGGAGCACACTAGGACTCAGGCATCCGTGGAGCCCTCCTGGCTCGGGGCTGGAGGGAGGCAGAGTTTTTGAGGACCACACTTCCTCACTGTGCTTTTCTCCTCCTGCAGTGGGGTGATCGGCAGCGGCCTCTGCGTCTTCTCCAGGTTCCCCATTCTGGACACGCTCCTCTACCAGTACTCACTGAATGGGTACCCCTACATGGTGAGTGGGGCAGGAGGCATATGGCACCATTGTGTCCACCCCCACGGAGCCTCAGTGGCCCCAACCTGCTCTTCTTCCCCTCTGGCAGCTCCAACATGGGGACTGGTTTTGTGGCAAATCCGTTGGCCTTGTCATCATTACGATCTCAGGGATTATCTTCAACATCTATGTCACCCACGTGAGCATCCCAGGGAAAGACCCAGCATGGGGGGGGACAATGGGAAGGAGGGGGATGAGTGGCCATGCCACTTCTTTGCTGTCTGCTTGCTTTAACCCCTGCTCTTCACCCTCTGTCCTGGACTATGCACTGATTTAATAAAATATTACTCAGGAAGAGGGGACAGGGACACACAGTCTGGCTGTGCAGTGGGGTGAGCATCTCAGGCTGTCCCCAGGGGGGTGAGATAAAGGCAGAGGTGTTGGCCAGACCCTAGGTGAACCGTCTAGAGAAGTTGGGTAGGTTTGCAGGGAGCCTGGGAGCAAGGCAGGTGTTGGCATGGGAGTCAGCTTCTTTGCTCCCCTGCTCTCACCAGCTGCACGCCGAGTACTGCCGGGAGAAGGACGCCTACCTGCCCCACCGCCTGGTGCAGGCCTGGGAGCTGGCACAGTTCATCCGGTGAGCAGCCAAGGGGTGCCCCACAGGGTCCCCCATTGCAGGTCCCCAGGATATGTGCAGTCACCCCCGCCCCTGGGTCTTGCACTGCAGAGAGCTCCCAGCTGCACCAGTCCCAGTCAGGAGTAAGGCTGAGAAGCACTGGGTGGGTCCCAATCACTGCAGTCTGGCGCAGGGCAGCGCAGGGATGGGAGGTTAGCCATCCTTTCCCCTGCAGACACACCTCCAAGGCGGCTGATGTGGTGCTGCTGGGAGGGGACCTGAACATGCACCCCGAAGATGTGGGCATCCGGCTGCTGCGTGGCTGGACGGGGCTGCGGGATGCCTTTGCTGAGGCCACACACTTTGAGGTGAGCGGCAAGGGCTGAGTGGGGTCCCGGGGCAAACCAAGAGGCCCCCACCAACCAAAGCACTTGTCTCAGGGCTGTGAGGATGGTTGTACCCTTGTCCCCAACAACTGCTTCACTGACAAATCAGAGCTGCTGCCCTTCCCACTGGGCATCCGCATCGATTACATCCTCTACAAGGTAACGGGGGACCCTTCGCCACCAGCTGTGAGTGGTGAGGCTGAGGAACTGGTGTGACCCCTTGCACCCTCACCCAGGCCATCTCCAGCTTCATGGTAAAGTGTGAAGAGCTGAAGACCACCACAGGGGCAGCTCCGGGCATGGACGTCCCCTTCTCAGACCATGAAGCTGTGATGGCAACACTGCACATCCAGAGGCAGGGACAGGCTGCGGGTGCCACCCTCGCCACTGCTGGTAAGTTGGGGGGCTGCTGCCAGTGTCCACATGTGCTGGGAGGGCTGGTGGATGGACTGATGAAGTTGGAGTTTTTTGGGGATGTTTCCCTTTGCATGGGACATCCTTTGGGGTGGTGCTTGTGGAGTGGTGCATGGAACAGGGCACAGTGTGGGGATGTGAAAAAGAGGGGGTATAGGAGTGGTAGAGAGGGGTCCCACCCTATTGAGGTCCCTTGTCCCCGCAGAGCCAATGCTGGTAGATGTGGTGACAGAGGCACGGACAGAGGTGGCTGTGGGGCTGCGGGCAGCACAGCGGCAGCGCTACTCCTCGGGCAGGATGGCCTTGCTGGCCCTGCTGCTGCTGCTGCTGCAGGCCGTGGCTGCACTGGGTGCACTGGCAGGGCTGGATGCCGGGCAGCCCTTCCCCAAGCTCTCCTTCTGCCTGCTGGCCTGCCTTGCCATCGGCATCCTCCTTCTTGCCACTGGTCTCCACCTGTTTCACACCATGGAGGTGAAGATGCTGCACAGCACCGAGGAGCAGATGCGGATGGTGCTGCGGACGCTGCAGGAATGCCCCAGTGACGGCTGAACTGAGGCTGTGGGTGTCCCACAATACCCCTCCAGTGATGGCTGAACCGAGGCTGCGGGTGCCCCACAATACCCCTCCAGCCCCACTGTGTCCCTTTTTGATCCTTTTTTTAGCTGGCTTCTGGCAGCAGTGCAGCCAATGCAGTAGTGCAGGTTTGACATTTGCCTCTGAGAGAAATTAAGATATTGGGGGTAGATTTGTTGCACTGGCCCTTGTGGGAACTACGATGGACATGGGGTTTTATTGCTTTTTAAATATACCCTTTGTACCTGGAGGGACCTGCTGGCCTGGCTGGGAGGCTTGAAAGACTCAGGCTCCCCATGCCTAGGGTGGAACGCTGGCGACTGCTCTAACAACCAGATTTGACTCAGATAGAAAATAAAGGTGGTATTTTAGCCCTTGGTGCCGAGTCAGGGGGGCTTTATTAGAAAGGAGGGGGGCTGCAACAGGATGGTAGGGCTGGTACAAACACAAGGGAGAGTTGGAGGAGACACTGAGGGGAATGGCAGGATAAGGGCTGAACACAGGGTGGTATTGCTAAGAACCCATGCCTGGGACCCCCGTCCCCAACATGTCTGGGGCTGCTGCAAGATCCATTCAGCCACAGAGGCCACCCTGCAACACTTGGAGACTCTAGGGGGGTCTGAGGTCTGTGCAAAGGTCATTGTGGCATTGCCAAGCAGGAGAAACCTGAAAGGGGCAAGGAGGACATGGCCACTGGCGTCCCTTGTCCTTGGTATCACAGAGTGATTGGGCACAATCTGGACAAAATGCCCTTCCCTGCCCCAAGGGGCTCATGGTGGGGTTGTGATCCTGGTTTCCTGCAGCAGCTGGGGACAGCGTGGACATGGCATGCAAAAGCAGCTATGCAGAGTGGCAGGATCAGCTTAATCTGTCACTGGCCCCCACTTGTACAGCCAAATGTCCCTTGAAGAGATGGACAGTCCAGGCTGGGATGGATGCCCTCAGCTGGAAGAGATGTCCCAGGGTAGCTTCCAGGGACCTGTCCTGATGCTGCCCCTGCACATTTGACATCTCCCCTGTGACCTGCCTGTGGTGGCTACGGTCACCTCCTTGCTGCTGGGCACCCCTGGAGCCCCCTGCAAATCTTATTTTCAAGCAAGCACAAGGCAAAGGCAATCCAGCCACATGCGAGAACACCCTCTTTGCACCCCAAAGCTGGGTGCTTCTCAGTGTCCCTCCATGTGGGCATCCACCAGCAGGTCTGGCCCTTCCGTGACAGGCTTTGGCAAGCAGGGAGCTGGATTCGCCATGGCAGCTGCTGGTGCTTGCAAGCAGCTCAGGCATCACGACCATCACAGAGGCTGCTCAGAGTGATGCTTGTACCAGGAGACACACACACACACACACTGCTTGTCCCCCCAGGGAGGATCTGGTGGGTCCAGGGGCTGTGGGGATCAGGCCCGCAGCTCACTGAGCCGCTTCTCCTCCTGGATGTGGATGAGGAGGTTGCGCTCATTCACCACCTTCAACAGCTGCGCCAGAGTCTCCTGCTCAGCCCTGCAATCCTCGGCTGTCTTTAGGGTTTCTGTGGGTGCAGGGGGCCAGAGTAGGGCTGGGGGGGCCACAACCCTGGCCTGCTCCCCACACCATGCACAGGGACCCCCCTCCCATGGCAAGTACTGGCACTCACCCTCCCTGTTCATGTAACTCCGGAGCTTCTTATCAAGCTGCCACTGCTGCTCCTCCAGCTTCAGTTCCTGCACCCTATGGGGAGGGAAGGAGTGTGCTGAGTGCTGGGTTTGAGAAGGGCTGGGATGAGCTGAGCCCCCACACTGACCAGAGAACTTCCCCCCGAGCCTTACGCAATCATGAGGTCTGACTCCTCAATCATCAGACTGTTCTTCTTCTGGACCAAGTACAGCAGCTGGTTTGTCCACTGTGTCTGCTGGTCAGCTGGGCTGCCTGCAGGACAGGGAGATGGTGAGTGGGGTGCAAACCCCCATCATGGGGGACACAGTGCTCCATCTACCTTGGTCTTACCATTCTCATCCCGGAGTAACTTCTCCAGTTTGATGCCCTCCTGCTCCAGTTCCCGGAATGTCACCTCAATCTCCTCCAGCCGTCTCTGGATGGCCTGCGAGGGAAGGGCAGCACTCGTCTGTGGGCTGGCACCTGCCATCACAAGGCCACCAGGAGCCAGATGGAGGGGACAGGGGATGGTGCTGGGCTGAGGACCCAGCTCTCCCCTGTGGGGGTTACCTGGGCTTTGCAGAACCGCTTCATGTGGGCTTCCCTGGCCCGGCGGGACAGTGTGTGCTCACAGGTGGAGTACATATCCTCTTTGCCCAGGTTCAGGCACTATGAAGAGATGGTGGCATGGGCAGAGGGGGGTCTGTCCCTGCACCGGGCACCTCCTGCCTCAGCAGCCATGGCTGAGCCAGACCTGATGCCTCTGTGAGAGGAGATGCCAGCAAGAGCCCCAGCTACCACCTGTGCTGGTGGGGGCACTCTGGAAAAATCCTCACCAACTCTGCCATGATGCCAAGGTCTGTGCCTTCCTCCTCTTTCTCCTTCTCCTCCTCTTCCTCGCTGTCACTCTCCTCCAAAGCTGCCCCAAGAGAAAAGCCCTTTCAGGCTGGTGCCTCATGAGCAAGATGTGGGGTACAGCAGGTTACAGCAGGGTCCTGAAGAGACTGAGAGCTTTGCTCATCCAGAGACTCCAGCTTCTACCACCTACTTTTCTGCATGTCAAGTTCCTCCTCCTCCTCCTCCTCCTTCCAGCAGCCTTGACCCTGCCACGGGGCAGGGAGGGCCTCAGGCACTGCTTGGAGCCACAGACGAGCTGGCTTCGGTGGAGGATCAGGCTCTGCTTCGCTGGTGAGATTCAGGGTGGACAGACTGAGCTTCTCCAGTGGTGTAAGGATGATCTTCCTCCTGCCCCCACTCTCCTCACCCTCCTCTGCCACCCCCTGGAGTTCTGCTCCAGGACCCTCCTCCTCCCTTGCATCCCCCCCGGGCTGTGCCAGCAGCTTCTGCTCCTCCACATCACCAGCATCCACAGCATCCTCCACTGCGCCAGGCTCTTCCCCTTGCTGTGGAGCTGCTGGAGTGGGCTGTAGGGGACCAGGCACCCCCTCCTTGGGGGACACACATGGGCTCCCAGCATCCAAGGGTGGGTCGGTGGCAGCATCAGCATTCTAGGGCAGAGCCAGAGCAGAGGAGTGATGCAGCATGGGGGCCATGCTCAAGCATCCCCCTCCACATACTGTCTTTCCTCCATCACCTAGGCGATTTAGGGTGACTTACTCCTAAATCAGGCAGTGCTGGGGCCTCGTGCCGGGATAGGTCCATGCCAGGTAGATTGGGGTAGTGAAGTGAGCAGTAAAAATTACCTGGGGGGCAAATTCACGTGATGACCTGCAAGGTGGAGAAGTCCTGCCCCAAGCATCCCCTCTCCCCAAAACCCGCCTCACCATCCTCCTCGTTAAAGGCGTAGTCGCCCAGGCGCAGGGTGGCCCCACACCGCCGGCACTGGAAGCAGCCACGGTGGAAGAAACGTCCCTCGGCACTAGCTCGCTCCAGGATGTAGACATGGCTGCCACAGAAGTAGCAGGCATCGCTGTTCTCCCCTGCCCTCTCTCTCGGCGGCTGGGGGGGCAGAGGACAGGCTGGGGTGGCACCAGGGTCCTGGCACCCACCCTGCCCCGTGGCTTTGCTGGCAGCCATAGGTGTGCAGTGGGGGTTTTGCCCCTCTTGCAGAGACGGGTCTGGGTGCTCAGGTTGGATTTGCTGGCACCAGTGAGGGAGCAGCAAGTCTTGGCTCCGGAAAACCAGTTGGGTCAGGAAACAAGCAGGGAGGAGCCAGGAACCCGTGGGCGTTTGCTGGCGTGGCCCTGGTCCCAGCCCTTGGCTTAGCCCTGCCAGCCACTGGTGTCACCCCCAGTGCCACCTACATAGCTGAACCCCCCATCCCAGGGTGACACAATGACCAACCTGCCCTGGGTCCGTCATGGTGGTTTGCAGCGGCTCATGGGCACTGTCCAGAGTGTCTCCATCCAGCCCCGCGTCCAGCTATGAGCGACCCGAGGGGGAGGGTCAGCCCCCCACTCTCCCCCCAGGAAAGCTGCACCCCTGCAGAGCACTCCTCGGGGTGCCTGGGGCAGACCCACCTCGGTGTCCCTGTGGCTCCTCTTGGCCTCAGCATCCTTCTGGGCACTGTCCTGCAAATGCAAAGGGAGTGTCTAGGATGGGGAGGGGGACAGGGTTTTGGTGTGTCAGGAGAATCCGGGTGGGGGTCCCTCACCTGGGCGCGTTTGCGTGTCAGGTTCCGGCTCTTCTGCAGCTTGCTGAGGAAGAGGATGGCCCCTCGTGTGCCGTGGGGAGACAGTGGTTTCTTGCTGACCTCCTCTACCTCTGCACAGAAGGACACAGCCGTGTTGGTGGGACCCACTCTACAAAGAGGGGAGCAGCCAGCCGGCCCCAGTGGGGCTCAGGATGGGACAAATACCTCCAAAATCTCACACCTGGTGAGGTCTTGAAAGCTTCATAAAACTGGCTGAGATAGGTGATGAGGCCCAGGTGGTCAGGTTCTGTCATGGTGGCCATCTCAATGCTGGAGAGGACAGGCTGGATGCCCAGCTCCTGTTCTGCCATGTCCAGCATCATCTGGTGGATCCGAATGGCATCCTGGGTGCCCACAGAGTCAAAGTCCCTGGGGGGAGACACGGGTTCCATCAGGGTGGGCTCTGCAGGGGAGGAGGTCCTGAGGGGTCCCAGGCACTCACACTAGATCAGGGCGGAAGCGATGGATGAGGGCACAGAGGGCCAAGCCACTGGTCCAGGAGGTGGTGAAGTTGGTCACTGCCACGCCACGGTACCCAGCTGTGCTGGCCTGGCACCAGCTCAACAGCTCTTCATAGACATCTCCAGAGGCTGCTGGGGAGGCAGCATATGTGTCTCCATCCTACAGAGGCAGGGGACACCCCCCCAGTCTGCCTCCCACTGCAGCATCACCACTTTAATAGGGGAGAGGTCCAATGGGAGTGATCTGAGACTCCCCCTGCTACCCCCACAACCACCCCTGCAAGGCTCAATAAATGGGTTCATAAAGCATCTGTCAATATTTCATGGCTCAGCATCAGTGTGGGCTAGGAGGGAGGCAGCCTCCTCCCCAGAAGGCAGTGGGGGGCTGTGTCCCCACATGGGGAGCAGAGGGAAAACAGAGGTGCCACTGGGACAGAAACGCAGTCAGACAGCTGAACACAGGCCAAGGCACAAGAAACAGGGATGGAGAGGAAAATCAGGGCAGGAGCTACTCGGGCATGGGCTTCAGGGAGGAATGGGGGAGCTGCTGCAGGGGGTTAGGGCAGGACTGGCTGCTCCTACCAGTGATGAGCCGGTTGTCACTCTTCCTCTTGTGGTCCACCTCCACTATGCCCACAAGGTAGAGGTCTCGGACCTGCCAGTGGGGACATGCCAGTAGTAGGTCACCACATGCACAGAGCCAATGGCACCATGCAGGTGAGCTGGCCCTGGCAAGGGAGACACCTGGATCCCTCCATAACTCTCCAGAACCCTCCTGCATCCACAATGGACAATGTATTCAATGCCCTGGGAACTAACAGCTTCAGCCTTGCAACCTTTGGGGACAGGGAACCGTGCAAATTAGTGTCACCCTGACTGCCAGGGAGGCTGGGCTGGCTGGCTGTCCTGTGGCAGGAGCTGGCTGGGTACCTGGCTGGGTTTGATGGCCTGCAGGTTGATGTTGGGGTAGCGTGTGGCCGGGTCGATGCTGTACTGACTGATGTTCTTGTTGGTGTTGTCTGGGGAGGTCTGCGAGAGGTGCTGGTAGATGCTCTCCCTGGGTGCAAGGGAAAGGGCTTGGGTCACTGCTACCATCCTTGCCCACTCCAGAACCAGCCCAGCAGGGCGGGGACACTCACCTCTCGGCCAGCACCTCCAGTGGGGGGGTCCCAGCTGCCCACCGCCGCACCATCCATGCTGCGTCAAAGGCGGCGAGGAATCCCCTTGCCACCCCAGTGCCCAGCGGCCAGAAGGGCTGCAAAGGGAAAGGCAGAGCTGGAGCTGGAGTCACATGGCCGGTCAGGGCAGCTGGGAGGAGGCTGAGAGCTGCCAGGCTTGGTTGGTGATGAAAGCGGGAGCGGCGGCAGACGCGCAGAGAGAGGATGGGTGGCTATCTCCTCCCCCATGGTACAGATGCATCTGGGGAGGAGCTGGGCTGCTTCTCCACCCTGAACCAACCCCAAATCTCTGGTGGGGCTGGAGAAGGGGATAACCTCAGCAAGGCATGCCACTACTGGGTCCTGGGGAGCCTGGGATGGGGTGCACTGGGCAGTTGGGATGAGAAGCACTTAGGGAGGGGGAATATATTGCAACCAGTGCATCTTGCAGGAAGAGACATGAGGTGGTGCTGCAGGGGGGACTCTCACCTCCACCAAGCAGTCGCCCACCAGCCCCAGGAGCAGACGAGCCCCATTGTAATCCCGCACCAGCGCCGCATTCTCCGAGCGCGTCATGCAGGTGAAGTCAAACATGTCAACATCCGGCAGGTCCCGGTGGTTGAGGGCAAACTCCAGTTCAGGCAAGTGGTAGTTGGTGGAGAAGTTGGCAGCTTCTTTGGCATAGCTGAGGAGGGCATCCTGGTTCACGTTCTCTGGGGACAGGAGGCTCTCGATGTCTGCTTTGTCCTGTGGGGATGGGTTGAAGCTGGCTGGAATGTGGGAGATGGTGTTTGCCCCTCAGCCTGGGGTGCAGCTGTGCCACTGGGCTCTGAGCCCCCTGAAAGGATTTTTCTCGTGGCACAGGCAACAGCTGCCAAAAATCCCACTATCCCAGGGGTATGCAATCAAACCAGCACCCATGATTTGCATCCCACCTTCCAGGCTTTCAGTTGCCCATCACTGTGGGATCCCAGGGCCAGACCCTGCCCTTCTTACCTGGAGGATGACTCCTTTCTTGAGCAGGCTCTGCTTCTTGGCCGTCATGACGAAATAGTGAGTGTCATCCTTGTAGTATACAATGTTTTCCAGGTCAATGCCTGGTGATGGGGAAAGGGCTAAGCCAGGGCCACAGGGAGCCCCTGCACTGAGCTCAGCCACCAAATGGCCCCTGCGATGGGGTACTATGTGGGGACATGGATCCCATCACAGGGGACATCCTGGGGCTGAGCCTCCAGCTGCATCAGGAGTCGACAGGGACTCCCAACACCACCTGTGCTGGGGCTGGGACCACCGACCCGTTTTGTTGTAGAGGTTCTGGAAGAACTTCTGGTTGTAGATTCGGGCCACACCACTGATCTCAGCCACCTCCACCTCGGCCCGGCTGTGGCGGTTGATGAAGTTGGCGGTGATGCCGATGGCCAGCTTCCCCCGTGTCTCCTTCCGCTTGAACCCTGCAGGAGAGGAGAGGTATGAGCCCCCACCCAGTCCCCCTTACTGGTCCACAGGTTGCAGGGACCCCTTTTGTCACCTTCAGGGACAAATTTGCCACCGCCAGCTGAGATGAGGACGTCAAACTGGTAGTGGGTGAGGGGAGGGAAACTGGGCTGCACCACAGCCTGCCAGCCACCTGCAAGGAGGGGGATGGTCATAAGTGTGCTGGTTCTCAGCTGAGACCTGCTCCAGAGAGCAGGGAGAGGGTTGCATCTTGTTCCCCCCAAAAGGCATGCCCCAGGCTAGCAGAGGGACTGGGGGGCTCAGAGTGGCCACACGCAGCCCTGTTCTTGTCCCCAGGGATACTACCTACCCTGCAGCAATACCATACCTGCCTTGCGTGTGGGGGGAACAAGGCCCTCAAACTTCACATTGATGTGCACCTCCACCCCCAGGAGCAAAGCCACCTTCAGCAGGATCAGCTGGAGCTGCCGGATACCTGGGAGGGGAGAGGGGTACTCGGGGCTGCACTCCCTGGGCTCCCCACAGGAGGGGATGCGGGGTTGCAGAGCTTCATCCCCCTGAGACTCACTGATGTGATCCAGCATGCCGGTGCAGAAGCGCCCATAGAACTTCTTGGCACCCAGTGCCCGCAGGTCATGGATGGTGAAGGGCCAGAGATGCAGGACGTTGTTGCGGGAGAAGGAGTCCCGCTTCTCCAGCAGCACCACGCGGGCACCCAGCAGCGCCAGCTCGATGGCCGCCCGCAGCCCGCAGGGGCCGGCTCCCACCACCAGGCACTGCCACGGGATGGGATGGGCGGCGTGAGGGGGGCGGGCAGTCCCCAGAGCAGGGGTTTCAGTGAACCCCCGGGGAGTTCAGCACTCCCGCAGGCAGCATGTCCCCGCTCCCCAGGTCAGGATCTGGCCCTCCCAGCCCTTCACCTGCAAGCAGTGGTTCTCCCTGCAAACCAGGGGGCCCTGTGAGGTGGCCCCACCACTCTCTGAACCTTGCCTTTGCCCAGGGCTATGGCAGCAATTAAAGCACTGAGTGAGATAAGGCTGCAGGTCTACTGCAGCCCTGACACCGGTTTGGTCTCTTGGCAGCCTCTGCACAGGGCTAGGGGATGATGGGGCACAGCAGTGGAGACAAAAGCCATCAGCTGTAGGACAGGGGAACCCCAGCCCCAGGGGTACATCCTACTGTAGCATGCTCCTGTCTCCCAGAAAGGGCTTGTCAGGTCCCTCTGCCCCTTTGCAGCCCTCCCATGGGACATCCTCAACAAAGAACAGCTGGGAGAAAGAAGGACGCTGCTGGCTAGGTGGCATCGAGGTGGCATCACAACATGCAAAGTGGAGCAGCACTAGTTAACATTCTGTCCCATTAAACCCCATCAACCTTCTGCCTGGCACATCCTGCATCCCACTGGGGTGAGGGGCAGAATGCCCCAAGGGATGCTCTCACCCTGGGAACAAGGATACAGAGCAGGGAGGGACCCAAATCCCTCGCCCCATATCCTTGGTACCTTGGTGCTGGCACAGGCCTTGCCCTGGTCGTAAACCTTGTGCCCGGCTTTCTTATCCAGCTTGCTCCACAGGGCCTTGGCACTCCAGTAGTTGAGGGCAGCCTTGAGGCTGTGGTAGAGCTGCAGCCCACTGTCCTGCAGCCCCAGCTGCTGGCACAGCTCCCCAAAGCAGCCCAGCACCTCCCGGCACTCCCCTGCATGCAGGAACCTTTCAAAGATGGCATGGGCCACGTTGCCCGGCTCATCAGCTGGCACGCTCATCCCGTGTCACCCGAAAGCCTGGTGAGGAAAGGCAGAGATCAGCAGGGAGGGGACCCTCCTGGACGCCATCCCAAAACCCACCCAGTACCAGCCCTGCTGTCTCAGCACTAGATTTCCCAGCTGCAGGTGCTGTTGGGTGATGGCACTATCAAAATTTGGGCCCTTTCTGGCAGTGGCTGGCGGAAACTCCCCCGATGCTGTACCCGGAGAGCCACGGTGTCATCCTGCCAGGGTGACGTCAGGGGAGGGGATGGGGAGGGCTGTGGTGGCAGTAAGTGGCTTCCTCCATACAGCGTGTACCTGCAGCAGCTGAGAGCAGAGCAAGCTGTTTTGGAGCAGACACCGCTTCCTTCCTCTTCACCCTTGGCCTTGCTGGGGGGGCTGGGAAGAGGCTCCTGGCTTTAGGAACCAACACAGCTGCCCCAAAACCCAGCAAGATCAGCCCTGGGGCAGGAGGCAGCGGGATTGGGTCTGTCCTGCCAGCCTGGCTTCAGCAACTGGGAGTGAGGAGACTTTCTCCCTCGCCTCCACCGCTGCCACTCCCAGAGCAGGTGGAAGCAGATTAGCGCAGAGGAAGCACCAGTGAGGAAACAAAAAAAGTCAAACCACCATATGAATGGCCCCATAATGCCAAGGAACCCAGGGGAAGGGCGGTGCAGCACATTTCCCCTGGGCACACCAAAACCCCCTGCCCCTGGCATGTCCCAGGAGACTGGCACTCCTTATATCTGTCTTCTGCTCCCAGCACCATCCCCCCCAGCATCAGCCTGTGCCACCCTCTGTCTTGCCAGCCCAAGCATGAAGAACGAAGCTTTGCCCTTTCCAGTCAGTCGCCAAGCCCTGGGGCTGTGAAAGGCTCCCCCACCCCAGCAAAGCAGCTGGCGGAG
Source organism: Lepidothrix coronata (assembly GCF_001604755.1). NCBI lineage: Eukaryota > Metazoa > Chordata > Aves > Passeriformes > Pipridae > Lepidothrix > Lepidothrix coronata. The sequence goes on from NW_016690443.1 coordinate 207,913, forward strand.
ACACGGCACTGCCAAGGAGGATCCGGCTCAGGATTACGGAGTGCTCCTACCTTTGAACCACCGCTCTTTGCCCTCTTGCCACTCAGTGTTGCCTTGGGCACTTGGCGGCACCCCAAAGGTGGCAGCCACCCCTGCAGTGGGACACTGGAGTGGGAAGGATGCCATGAATGAGCCAAGCTGCCCTGGGGGGGGAGGCGTGGGGGCAGGGAAAACAACTTGTTTAAGCCCGGGCTTAAATTTGGGCTGGAAAGACTGAATTCTAGCTGTGTTTCAAGTTTGGTCTCACCCAGGAGTTTCCCAACACCAGAACTGTGCTTTGCAAAGCAATTCTGCAGGTCACCTTCCCTCCCAGCATCAGAGTCAGGAAATCCAGGCATTTTAACCTCTTCCTTCCTAGGCAGACATAGGATAAGGCATCCAGCCAAGCACAGCAGGAGCTGACACCCACCAGACCCCAGAGTGGCAGCGTGAGGACAGAGGACATGACCTTTGCATTCGTGACAGGACTGTGAGACCTGGAGACAGCTTTCTGCTCTTCCCCTGAGTGCTGCTAGCAGGACAGAATGAGCCTGGGGAAATTGAGGCAGCACTACAAACCTCACTGGAGAGCATAGGTGTGCTGTCCCACCAGCCATGCGTTCTCCTGCCACGGAGGCTGCCCAGGCAGCACTTCCTGGCCAGGCACCAGTGGCCCATGTGGATGGGTTTCCCCCCAGGAGCTCATGTTACTGCAGTGGTGCCTGCCAAGGTCACCATGCAGCAGCCCCAGGGAGATGGGGTGAAGGCAGCTGCTCGTGCTTGGAGCATCTTCTCCAGCCTCAGCAGCTCCTGGCTTCGAAATAAGCCCATCTCAATGCCTCTATTCCCACTGGACATGATGCCGGGAGGAGCACGCCATCCAGGAAAGCTTTCCAGCCCCTACACTTTGGCAGGGAGGCTCAGAGGAGGCAGAACAACAAGCCTGGTGTTACACCATTTCCTGCAGAAACAATGATCGTGCCAGCACTTTGGCACACTCAAACCCCTTTGACAACTGCAAGCAAGGACAGAAACTCCTGGAAGAACTCATTTCCTGCAGGTTTGATGCAAATAAACAGCTTTCAGTCCACAAAGGCCAGTGGCAACAGAGAAGGGCACAGTACTGCTCCAGGCTGCCTCTGGCTCTGCTCTCACCCCCAATGCCTTTTGCATTTCTTCCCTTAACACTGCTCCTGCAAGCAGGAGGGAGGAGGGGGGGTTGCAGCCAGCCCTGACTCAGCTCATATCAGCTCTGGTTGGGGTGGCTGCAGGCATGCCTATGGGAACATCACCCAGGTCTGACACATGTGGAGCATCCCTGGAGCAGGGATGCCCCATCCCACTTTGCAGGTTGAGGTCTTCCCCTTGCCCTTGCATGAAGAGAAGCAGCCTCTTGGGAGATGGTGGGGGGAGCTGCCTGGGAACTCACATGTCTTCCAGGCACATGAAATGGGGTGGGAAAGGACGCGGCTCCAAGAGCTAATGAAAGCTGGGAGGATTTCCAGCAGCAGCAGATCCCGTTGCCTTGCTGCTGCTCTGGCTCACAGCATGGACAGGCAATTCCGGGTTTGAGATTCAGCCTGGAGACCCCCAGGCCAGGCTGCTCAGCTAGATTGGACCCCATGAAAGCCCTTCCAGCAACAGGTCAGTGGGCAAGATGGAGGTTTCCTTGTGATCATCCAACAGCTTGGCCAAAGCCCTTGCTTTCAATGGCCAGCCAAGCTAGGAAGGTGTCAGGAAGAGGTGAAGGCACTGGATGTTTTTACCAGTGTTATTGTGCTCAAGAGAAACATCCCAGGTGTGGGACTGGGCAGGGAGACTACCCCAGCCAACCTTGCAGAAACCTGACTTGATTTGGGTGGGTTTTAATCCTTGGAGGGAGGGGAAAATCCCTGTTAGCTCCTCTGGTTTGAGGTGGCGATGTGGGTGCATGAGAACACAGCAGCTGAGCCCCCCTTTGCAAGGCCCCAGCATGGAGCTATGGTGAGAAGGGCTGAGGAGAGGTGACAAATATGCCACCAGCACTGCCCAGGGCTGAGGCTGACAGCTTCAGGGACCTGGTGTCACAGTGGAGGGGGCTCACTTTCAGGGGTGCATAACTCACCCCAGAAAGCTCAAGCCAAAATCCCCCCTTGGAGGTGCAGGACCCAGCCTCGGCTCCTGCGCTGCCGTCAGCAGAAGTGGGCACTTCTCCGGGACATTTTGGTGTTGCCCTTTGCAGGGGATCTACAAGCCACAGCTTGGCAATGTCCCAGGGAGCCCTAGACAGAGACAACACTTGGAGAGGAGCAAACCTGCCCCCCCTGTTTTGGCTGCTCAGCCTGGCCTCCCCTGCTCTGCACCAGCCCCATGGACGGAGCTGCCTCTTGCAGCTGAATTTCAGCACAAAGGGGAAGTCTGCTTACAACCAGGCTTCACACCCTAAGTCCTTTTCCTCCTCCTGCTTCTCCCTCACCACAAACCACAGTCATCCCCACGAGGATGCCATGGAGCATCCCTCCATAGATATCAGCAAAGTTCTTCCCACCCTGTCCTACTCGGCACTGGGAGCACTGGTGGTTCTGGGAATGGAGTGGAGGAGGATGAGCAGAGGCTGCTGTCTTCTCCCTTGTCCTGGGAGCAGCAGAACTCAGGGGCTGGAGGGGAAGAGCAGTGACGATTAGCCAGGGGAACACCACTGCCCCCGAGAGAGGCTGCGGGGAGGGGGCAGGCAGAGACAAAGCGCTTCCCTGCCATGAAGCAGGGACAGGGACCCCCGTTCGACATCCCGGGGTCACGCAGGACACGGGTTCGGGGGGGCTGAGCCCCTCGGTTTTCGCACTCGCCTTGCGCAGCGATGCTCTCAGCAGGGCGGGCGGAGGGGACCGGCCGTCAGGATGCCGGCACCACCGTGTCCGCAGCCGAGCGGGGGGATATAGGGCTGAGGGGGCAGCAGAGCTCTGACCCCCCACCGCCAAGGGATGTTCTGCCCATCCCCACCCCCCACTCACCTCCACAGCCCCTCGAAGGGGGAAACTGAGGCGCGGACCGGGGCGTGGGGAGGGACCGGAGCTGCGTGCAGCCAGGCGAGGGCGAGCAGGAAACGAGCTCCGGCTTCGCAAGCAGCTGCCGGCCAGCCCGGCCCTGCCCTCCCCTCCTCTGCCCTCCCCTTCTCAGCCTTCCCCTCCCCTCGCCTGCCCGACCCTCCCCCGCGGCCGAGGGGCTTTGTGCCGCTGCCCGGTACGGCGGGAGGTTTGGAGCGGCGGGATGAGCGGCACAGCACAACTCCGGCAGGGGTCTTTGAATTTTGGGGTGAGAAACCAGACTTTTCGCAAGCAGACCAAAAGATTCAGGTGATGAAGCCAAACCGCTTCACGTCCCGCCCCCGCCGCTGTGCTGCTCCCCCCGCAGCCATAAACTGGCCAGGAGGGAGCTGGAGGCATGGGAGGACCCGGGACGGGGGGGTCTAGCCCAGTGCAAGCTCCAGATCCCGACCAGTATCCCAGACCACTACAACTCACGTGGAAACTTTTGGGATGATGTTTCCACCTGGGTTTATCCGGGTGGGAATGCTCCCAGGGGCGTGAAGGTAGCTTAGGGCGGGGGTGGAGCCGCCGGGGTCACCGAAGATCACTCTTAGCGGGTGCTCTTTAGGTTTTTTGGTGTTCTCAAGGTGCTGCTGGACACTTGCCGTGTGCTGGGGTGGCAAAGGAGCTCGCAGCCTGTGACTCACCGGGACAACCTGCCACGAGGCTGGGGGCGGTGACTCAGGGACACAGGGTGTGGGTTACGGAGGCCACCATGAGTCACCTGTGGCACTGCTGGCAGCTACGGCAAGCAGAGTGACCCCTCCATCCCTGCCTCCTGCAGCCCCTTCAGGCCTCTTCATGGGGCTCCTGGTGCAGAACCCCCTGCCATGGCCCTGCACAGCTTGGCTGGGCTGTTTTGGGCTCACAAAGTTGCTGAGTGCAGGCACAGTGAAGTTCACCTGTGTTTCAGGGCCACTTGGACATGGAAACGGGGCATCTGAGTCAAACCAGGCCATTTTCCTATGCAGCAGAGTGGTTGGAAATAGCTCCCTCTGTGAGCATTTTGTGGTGCCATGGGAAAGGCTGAACAGGGACCCGCTCCTTCCAGCCCCAGCATTATCCCCCAGTCAGCAGCAAACGAGCATTAGATCTGAATCGCAGCAGGGACCGAGGGCGTGCGGTGGCAGAGGGCACGTGGCCAGCACCATGAGACACAGCTCTACTGAAAAGCCATGGCTGTGGGCAGCCCAGTCTGTCCCCAGCAGAGGGGACGTGTGGGGGCACACCTGCACCCCTCAGTGTGCCGAGAACAGGCAAACTCACAGTGTCAGTGAGGACTGCTGCAGCTCCCTGAACCCTTCACGCTTATATGGTGGTGCCAACCATACCTTAGATCCTACCACAGGGTGTTCCACCTGCTCCAGCATTACAACTGCCCCATTTTTCCTCTAACTTTATTATTCTAGAGTTTTGGTGATTTACGGCATGGGGAAGGAGCAGTGACACCTCCCAGCTGCCTTCCCCTCCCTGGTCCAGCTAGGCCTTGGGCGATGCTGCAGACTGCAGCCGCTGCAGCTCTAGGACACGGATGAGGAGGAGGAAGGCAATGCTCAGGAGAAGCAGCCAGAAGAAAACCCAGTAGTGCTGCGGGAGGAAGAGCCACGGCCGCCACAGCTCCACTGTGGATCCCTTGGACCTGGGGAGAAGGCAATGGGAGACACTCGTCATCCATGGGAGAGAGCAAATCCCACCTCCACCCCAGCTGGGGATGGGGAGGGCGTTTAACACAGCCCCAGACCTTCCACAAACCAAAATGCAACAAGCCCGGGGAGGGTGTGGGTGACCCACAATGCATGGGCAAAACTGAGGCACAGCAAGGTCTGGCTGAGGCAGCCAAATAACATTCTGCCCTTCCACCACTAAATCCCCCAGCCTGCTTCCCAAGTGCTGGCCACCTGGGGACCACAGAGAGTCCAGCAGCCGTAGGGGAATGCTGGGCACACACAGTGCTGCTCACATCAGCCCAAGCTGCTCCGGCTCCTCATCCCCTGCCCTTGAGCCTCTGCCATCTGCCTCAGCCACCAGCTCCTCAGTCATGGCACTGCCCTGGGCCTGTGGCTCCAGTTCACTCCTGGGGAAGGAGAGGACAGGGTCTGTGCCATCCCACATGGGCCAACAGCAGCCAGTACCATGACTGCCCTGCCACCCAGTGCCCTGCCACCAGTTACCTCTGGGTGCTGGGCCAGCGCTGGGCCCCCTCTGGCTCCGTCTCACCTGCCAGGGCTGCTCGGCTGTCAGGGCTGGCACCTGGCTGGGCACCAACAGTGGGACCATCAGTGGGGACTCAGACCCCCAGTAGTACTGAGCCTGGGGACACATGCCCAACAGCAGGGCACAGCTCTGTGTGTCCCCCTTGCACATGTCCTTACCAAGAGCTGCTTGGGGATGACAGCGATGCTGACTCTGCGGCGGGCAGACCCCTGCAACAGAGGGGCTGGGGGTGAACACCACACCGGCTGCTTCTCATCACCTCCTTCCCTATCACCTCCCCAGCAAAGGCAAGGGACACCGAGGAGAAGGGACACTGCCAGCTCCCACTGGTCCTGCACTAAGAGGGGAAACCGGAAAGCCAGGGAGATGAGGGAAGGTCAAAGCCAAGGGGTTTGCGCCTGTCATTACTGCTACAAGCTGTGCTGGTGGGGCTGCCTAACCCCCTTCCCGAGCACTCCCCTACCTCTTGAGCTGTAGGGGAATCAGTGCCGAATTCGAGCTGGTGCTAGAGAACAGCCAAGCCTGTGGTTCTCGAGCTATGACCCTGCAATGCAGAGGGATTTGCCTGAGATCTCCTGGACAAGCAGCCACGGGAAACCCTGTCTGTGTCCCCCCAGCACTTTGAGGCTGCCCCTACATTTTGCCTTATCCCCAGCAGTTCTAGCACATCTTCCCTGCAGCAAGGAGCGAGCCAGAGTGGCATTGCCTGGGGACTAGGGGGTGCATTGGGACAGCCAGCCAAAGGAGAACAGCAGGGCGTGGGGAGGCAGTGGCTCCAAGATGGCTGAACTGGACCAGTTACCTGCTGGAAAGTTCGCTTCAGGGGGTGAGGCCTCAGCCGTGGCTCCACATCATCTGGGAGCAAAGAGAAACCACCTTACATCGTCCCCCAGCACTAAGATGGGGCTGATGTGCAGGCGGTCGCAAACCTCCCTCCCATCAAAAGCTGTCCTGGCCATTTGCTTTGTGCGTGGCAGGGGTGCCCTGAGCAGGGAACCTGGTCACGTGCACAGCAATGGCACATGTGGGGCTTGGTGTCCAGGGACAGAGAGTTCTTTGTGTGCACGGGGCCCCCCTTCCCCGCATTCCCAGCTGGGCTATGGGGGGATGGCTCTCCAGCCACCAGCAGCTGCTCCCACGCTGCATCTGCTGTTACAGTGGCCCCTTGCATCTGTCATCAGGTCCCAGCTGTTCCCCCACCACTGGTCCCCAGCTCACACAACCCATTGGCTCTGTGGTGCAGGGTCACACTGACCCCCCCGGAGGGGTGTGGGACCAAATCCTGCAGGGTTGCTCTTTGCAAACCCCATGTGGGCCCCCGTGGCAGAGCCCACCTCACCCTGGGTCTCTGCCAGCTGCCGGTTGCGGGAGTTTTGCTGGATCAGGCGCTTCATCTCCTCCAGCTCCGCGTGCTCCCGCATGTGGTGCCGCTTCAGGTTCTCCACGTGCTGGACCATCACCTCTGCTGCTCGGCTCATCCGGGCCTCCTGCAGCCAGGCAGTATGGCAGATTAGGGCCCCCATCTCCTGGTCCCTAAGGAGCCAGATCTCTGCCAGTCCCTCCCTGTGCATCCCATAGTGCCTCCACTCACGGAGTGCAGATACATCCCCTTCCTGCTCCCAAGGACAGGCAGATCCCTTGCAGCCTGGTACATGCAAACATGAGGTCAAGGCCGGCACCAGGAGGAGGAGGGACAAACCCCAGCACGCCCAGGGATAGGTCCCCAAGCCCAGCTATAGCACCCTCCATCACTCCTAGCCCTGGCAGGGAGCTCTGGTTGTGCACAGACCTGGTGTACAGCCCCCAGCTTCTCCGCAGCGCTGGTTGCCCGCTCGACAGCTGCCGACAGCACAGCCAGGTTGTGCTGCAGCTGCTCCAGCATCTCCTTGCAGCCCACACTGGCACAGGATGGACCCAGCCTCTGTGGGGGGAGAGAATGGAGCTGCTGGAGCTGGGACTTTGAGATGTCCAAACCTCTCCTGGGCTGGATGTCCCCAGCACATGCCAGCCCCCTGCCCTGGTGCCCACCTACCTCCAGGGCAGCCCGGCACTGCCCCAGCTCCTCCTGGATGTTTTCCTCTGCTGCATCCCGTGCCCGTTTCTCCACCTGAACCCGTTGCTGCAGGGTGAACATGTCACAGCGAAAAGCCAGAGCGAGGTGGGCAAAGGCTGCCTGAGAAATGGGGGGCGAGAGATGGGACATGGGGCAGAAAGGAAGCCACCAGGACAATGTGCTGCTGTCCTCAAGGCACAGAGAGACCTCACAGTGTGCCACCAAACGGGGCAGTGCTACAGACATTTAGCACTTGCCTTTCCCCAGCAGCAGTTAGGTTGCTGCATGCTGGGCACAGTCCCTTGAGATGCCAGCCTGAGGAGACACGTCTCCCAGGCAGCCGATAACGCACGGAAATCCCGAGCCCTCCTGGCAAGAGCACGCACCGGGCAGACGCCAGCCCTCGCTGCGGGTCCTGGCTGATGGTGGAGCCTGACTCAGCCCTGGCACTCGCAGGGAAATTATTTTTATTATCGTGGCTCCCGCCAGCTCCCTGGCTAAGGGCGCTCTTCAGCAGCTGCAGAGCACTTTGTAGGATTGCTGGGTGCTCAGAGGACAGACTCATCTTGCCATGGAAATGCAGCTGCCTCCAAATGCCAAAAGCATTGCTGGGAAAGGGTTTATAAGGTGTTTGCCAGTGGACTGCGGTGCCTGAAGGGTGTCCAGGAGCAGCACAGCCAAGGGATTGTGAGCCAGCAAGGTGTCCATCCCTGTGTTCCCCTTCCCTAGCCCACCTGCAGCCCCTGGCAGCCCTCACCTCCAGATCCTGCTCTGTCAAAGCCACCCTGCAGAAAAAGAAGTGCTGTCAGGGACAGAGGCATCATAGGGGCTGCATGCTGAAAATGCCCTTGTTCTGCCCCCAGGGGTGCCAGCCACCACTAGAAGTGAAGCCAAGTGCCCACTGCCTGGACAGCAACTCTTATGCAATGATAAAGGAGGAAAGTCCAATCTCTGGACCATGTGGTGCCCTGGTAGCCCCTGGAGAGATGCAGGTGCTCACTGGTCTCACCTGTGCAAGCCTAGTCTGTCCAGCACCGAGAGCTCACTAGGGAAACTCAGCACTGGCTCCTCCAGGGTTTCTGCACCTGCAGGGAGGCAGGGACACCACAACAGACCACACATGAGGACTTTTCGTCAGCCTTCCCTCCTCCCTCTGCCTTTCTGTGCTGGCAGGGAGCAGGTGCCCCTGGTGTGGAACCATCCCAATCCTTCCTCTAGCATCAGGGGGGCTTCAGGTCCCCCCAGGCCAGCCTCCCCTTCCCCATGTACCCACCAAGTGAGATGACCCCCCATCAGAACATATTCCCAGACTCATCCACAGCTACTTCAAACCTTCCCCTAAAGGGACTCAGCTGGGATGTGGGACGGGGATTCACCCACCTTCTTCAGTCCTGGCACTGTCCCCGGTGTGAGCAGCCTGCTCCTGCCTGTCCCTGCCTGGCACCTGGGAGGCACAAGGGTGCTGTCGGAACAAACCTCTCCCTGGTGCTGCATGGCATCCCAAAAAGACCAGCACCAAGAGGCTGAGCTCAAGGAACTGGGGAGGGAAGGGCCCCCTCAACCTGTTAACCTCCCCTCCCTCTCACCTCATTGACACGCTCCAGACTCTGCTGGCTCCCAGCCAAAACCCTCTCTGGGTGCCTCTGGGGACTGCTCATCCTGCCTGGGGACAGAAAGGGTGGTGGGAGCTGGGCAGCAGGGTCCCCTTCCCAGCCTGACACCACTGCAGAGGAGACCACTGAAAACATCACTGGCATTTTGGCAGCCTGCAGGCTCACAGGGGATGTGAGCTGGCAGGTGCCCTGCAAAATATCCCTGTGAGATTAAGGGAGCTGCTGCTAGGCTGGGCCAGGGCAGGGGGAGGAAGGCAAGGTGCAGAGGGTGGGTTACAGCTGGTGAGACAGATCCAGGGGACAGGGTTGGGGTCCCAGGGCTGGAAGGGGTTGCAGGCAAGCGCTGCCAGGCCAGGGGACACCCCCCTGCTGCTCAGGAAGGGAATGTGCAAAACCCACCACTTTGCCCCCATCCCCACCCTGGGCTGCCCTTACCTTCATCTGGAGACGTGGGGAGCCCGGACAGCTCTGCCTGCTGCTCCCTGTGGAAAGAAGCCTGGGTAAACCCTAAAGAAACTCAGAAAGCATCGGCAACATCCCACCCCTCACCCTCCCCCTACTGCCACGGCACCCTTTGGTGTTGCTGCTCCGGACCTGGGTCCTTTCCGAGCATCCTCCACAGCCTGCTCCGTCCCCATCCCCGCTCTCCCTGGCACGGGTGCAGCAACCCCCTCCACTCCTGCTGCTGCTGCAGAGCCGCCACCGAGGAGCCTGCCGAAGCCGTTTCCAGCCAGCAATGAGTCACCGGCCCGCGGCCGTGCTTTTCCTCAGCACTGTCTTTTTTTTCTCGCCCTGGCTGCCAAGCAGACCTCACTGCGAGCTGGCCTCTTCCAGCACCACAACGAACCCAGCTGCCGACAGAGCCCAAGCACCATCTCACATCACCCCCCGGGGATGGCAGGTCTGGGTGCATGCTTTTGCCCCCCTAAAAGTGCACTGGGATGGCCTCACCACTCCAAAACCCTGCCTTGGGTGCAGGAAAGTCTGGCAGCTCTGTAGCATCCCTGCTCACTGGGGCCAGGGATGCTGGAGCTCGCCAAGGATGGCAGGTCACCAGTGCATGGAGATATAGGGGCTGATGTGCAAAGAGCTCTCTGTGGCACCATGCTGGATCCCAGCACACAACTTGGAAAGGGTTTGAATCCCCAAACTTTGCCCCTAGCTCTGGAAAGGGCTACAGCAGGGCTTTTCCCTTGCCTCCTGGCAAGCCTGGGGGTCATGCCCTGAGAGCAGTGGCTGCAGGAGAAGAGGCTGCCATGCCAAAATGATGCTCAGTGTCCCTTGCCTGGCACTGCCATCCCCATCCCATCCTTGCCAGCACCCCAAGAGCCACAGGGTGAACTTTTTGTGCACATACCTCCGAGGTGAGGGGCCGGGTTGGCAGCTCATTCTCTGCCGCTGCCGCCGCCGGCGCCCCTGGGTGAGTCCCTGCGCCTCCTCTTCCCCCTCTCCCAACGAGGTCCCTGTGAGTGGCTTCATTTGTGGAGCACAGAGGCTCCAGGACCAGCACACCTATCATGAGAGACACGCAGTAGCTGTGCACAGATGGAGAACGCCTCTAAATGTTATATTTTTAAAGCATTTTCTCACCCAGCAGGAGCTTCGAGCTCCTCTGCTTAGCATGGGGGCATGTGGGAAAAGAGGTGGGGAGGCCCACTGTGATTCAGGAGGAGGCTGGTGGGATTCAGGTGGGCATGGTGCAAGGCAAATTAGGAATTTAATACAAGCCCCATTTGTGGGCAGCGCCAAGGGTGGACTTTTGCCTGGGGCTTGTGATGTGGGTCATCTCTGTGGGGGGAGGTAACTTTGCACCCACCAACCAGTGTGAGCACCCAGTGCAGAGTGAGAGTGACCCACTGTCCCCCAGGCTGCAGACAGAGCAATCTCCAAGCATCTTCCTGCAACACTGGCTCCCAGAGATACTAATATGAAAGATTTCCGAGTCCAAGGGAGCTTGGACAACTCATTTAAGCTGTTTTATAACATTTAAAGAATTAGAGAAAGATGCAGAAAGCCCACAGAGTCCCTCTCCCAGCCCAGGGTAAAGTCACTGTGCAGAAGGGACTGTCCCACAGGACACATCTCCTCAGAGGCTGTTCCCAGAAACATGCAGATATGGGGCAGAAGGAGAAGTTTTCTGGCCAGGACAAGAAATACAGCAGAAGTCTAAGGGGACAGAGAGCAGGGACTGCTTGAAGCCCCCCCATACCTGTGCAAAGCCTTGGCCGAGCTCAGTCTAGGTCACCCCAGCATGGAGCAGGGCCATCAGCCGACTCACAGAGCCTGATGAAGGTGTAAAAGCAAGCAGCACTTGCATCTATTGAAGCCAGCCCATTTCATGCCCATACACTGGGAATTGTCGTTGACACCTTCACCCCCCCCAGGGGCTCAGGAGCCCCCAGCCACTGGGCATCAGCCAAACTCATCACACCAGCAAGCATCAGAGTCCTCTGGAGGGCTGGTCCCTGCTGCAAAGCGCTTGCTCCATCACAGCCATGGCAGACCCTGCTGTCTCACTACAGCTCTGACAGCCTCACAGACACTCACTCCTATCTTTGTTTTACGGATGGAAATACAGAGGCACACGGCTGGTTTGGCATAAGTAACCCCCTGGAGAACCAAACCGAGCGCTTTCCCTCAGCTTGGCGACTTTACCAAACGCTCCCCGGGTCATTACCTGCCTGAACTCGTCTCAAGCAGCCGAAGGCAGATGCTGGGGCCACCCATCTCAGACCCAGCACTCAGCGCTGTTGGGCCCCCATCAGACCCAGGAGGGGGTCAGGGGACGTGGTGTGGCCGGCAGATGGTGGGTTAGGGGGTGCTGGAGCCCCACACGGTGCAAGCTGCCAGCAGCAGAGCCTCCCCGGAGGGGAGAGCAACTGCATCTGCAGCAGAAGGAGCTGCCAGGGACAAGCCAGATGAGAGAAGGCCTTTAAAGGAGATGCACAAGAGCAGCTGGGAGCTCCCTGTGCCGGCTGGGGCGGGTGGAGTGGGCTGCAGGTGGTCAGGTGACCTCTGCTTTCGATGAAAGGCCAGTTCCTGCACCCACTCTTAGGAGGTGACAGAGCTGGGAAAGAACGACTGCTCCCTCTGTGCCGGGTGTCTGTAGAGCAGAGCAGTCCTGAGCAGGAGGCTCAGGGCAGGGTGGTGGCACTCAGGACCTCCACAGAGACAGGGGATCCCCCCATGCTTTCATGGGGGACTCAGCACCAGGCTAAACCAGGATAGCTGATTAGGAACCCCTGTATTAGGTGATGCAGGGAAGCCATTCTGCCCAGGCCCCCCACTGCTCCTGCTCCTCTCAACAGTCCTACCTTCCCACCAGCCATCACCCCACTGCCCCTTCCCCTGCCCAATCACTTTACTCAAATCCATCACATCCTCTAAAGCAGCTTTCTTCCCCTAATGAGCTTACAGAGTCAGATTCGATGCTCAGCACTACCAGGCTAAGCAGGCAGCTGCTGTTGCCCCCCCTCTTTGTGCCCAAGGTACCCTGATGTACCCCAAGGAACAATGCAGCCCCTTGGGGTCTGCAAACCTCTTAAGCCCTGAGAGGGCAAATAGCATCTCCCAGCCCCAGGACAGACCTGGCCCAGCCTCTGCCCTGCCTGCCAGAGCAAGAGGCCAGGGTGTGGCCCCAGGGCCAGAGGTTACAAAACAAGGGGGTGGAGGACAGACACCTTCGCACAGAGCCCTGGCTTCCTCCCCGGGAGCAGCAGCCTGGCACCAAGCAGCAGATGAGGCTCTGTGGCCTCTCCTGCAGTGTCCTGGCAGGTCCACAGCTGCAGCAAGGTGCTCCATGAGGGACACAGACCTAAGGACACCATCACACTAGCTCCCCTATTCCCTCCAACGCTCTGGGGAGAGTTAATAAGAGGCAGTGCCCCTCTTTGCAAACCATCCCATTCAAACAGCCTCTAAAGCATTTACTTAAAGCACCCATGGATTTTTTCTATTCTTATCTTTAGCCTTCGAGCATCTAAATCGCGATTGCAATCCAGGTTATCATAGAGCCTCAAAGAAGAAAAAGCAGCCCAGCTCCCCTCACACAGACCTGATCAGTGGGAATGAACAAGATCCTGCTGGGAGTTCTCCAGCCCAGGGAGGTGAGCACGTGGCTGTGGGATCTGGCTTTGCCCCCTGTTCTCCTTCCAGCGAGGTCCCTCCGGCAACGCAGCAGCTACTGCAGCAGCATCTTCCAGGGCTCCTGCTGAAGCTGAGCTGAAGTTGCAGCTCAGAGACTCTGGTCATCTGGATTATCCACTTCTTGGAAGAAAGCTGCTCAGACCGACACTGGCTGCTACTGCTGATGTGGCAAACGTGATTTATTAGGTCTGTGCAGGGGCCCAACAGTAAAACAACAGCCCAGCCCTACCGCAAAGTCACCTTTCTGAGGCCCTGGCTCCTCAGCCGACAGGGACCTGGCAGCCACCAGACTACCCAAGGGAGAACATGGTTCTCTTCTTATGATAAAAAGGTTGTTGGCAAAAGGATGAGAAGGAAAAATGTTCTTTTTATTCAGTTTTAAATTCCAAGTTAAAAAAAAAAAATTGCTGAGCCTTCCCCAGAGCACTTCAGCCTCACATCTGGGTGTCACAGCCCCCAAGTTTCCATGCAAAGCAGCATCAGCACATTGGGGATTACTCACAGGCAATTAACAGGCTGTCACTGGACACGCAGTTACCTCCAGGGAGAAGCAGGGTGACTACTGGCCCCTGACACTGCTGCAAGAGGGTGACACAGCAACTACCTGGACATGCCTGCAGCTCCTGCTTGGAGAGGGGCAGCCCCTTGGGGATGGATATGGACCATTTCCAGGAAAGCTGCTGAGTTTCAGCCCTTTCCAACAAGCTGCTGCATGGCCCAAGGCTCCTCCAGGGCTCTGATGTCTGGTGTTTAATATCTGTGGATGCATTGTTTGCACACCCCTGCCCATCCCAAGGAGGTTGTCTGCTGCCCGATCATGGCACCACGATGGCACTTGGGGAGTGAAGGGATCATCTTGTCATGAAACTGGTTCAAAAATTACTGTGGAAGCAGCAAAGTGGACAGATAATTCATGCAATCATATATTATGAATTTCCTTTAAAAAAACCAAAGAACTAATAGGCCAAAAAGGGAATTCCCCACTGTACTATGAAGGAAGTAAATCTCTACAGAAGAGGAAGTAGATAAGGAACCACTGTCAAATATCACAAGTAGACTGGCTGAAAATTATACACCTATAATATATGCATTCAACATCCAGCCTAAGAAAGGTCTTGGACAAAGCTTCAGACAATTCTCTTCACCAATACTGCTATTAAATCAGGACAAGGGCAAAGCCAGTCCTGGTGCTCCCTCCACCCTTGGGTAAGGTTCTGCTAAACTATAAAACCTGACAGATATTTTATGCTGCATGCACCTCTTTGCACTGTTCAAGCTGGATTTTAAAGTTCTTGAGGGTCAAGAGGAGTCAAAAGTAAGGTTTTCTGTGTGGGTGCTACCAACTGCCACATAAACAAGCAGTCTATCACCAGCATGTTTAGTGTCTCTGGGGTTTGCTCCAAATTCTCCTTACACTATTGTTATCTGCACGTACACCCTAGAGGAATCCACAGCACATGATAAGCTGCAGCCAAGAGCAAAAACAGGGCTAAGAAGGCTCTGTCCACAAGCCAGAGTAATGCTTCCCAGCAGAACAGGAATCCCCCTTGCAGTCTGCAAAGCTGATCCCTTCCTGAGTACCGTTTCTTGCAAAACCCACGTAAGCTGGCCCAAAGCACAGCTCCCGGTGTGTCCTGACAAGTTGGAGGCACAAGCTGCAGTGCAGCAGCAGCAGCCAGGAACTGTCACAATGAGCCCACTGCCTAAAGATAACACCGAGGAGTTACAAAAGCAGACACCCCTTGGGGAGCAGCCGCACGCCGGGGTCGGAAAATTTCCAACCCTTTATCACTGCCCAGTCCACAGAAACACCGAGGCTTCCCCACGGAGCTCCAGGTACACACAGCATGTGCATTCTCAGCAATGACACCAGGAAGCTGACTGCCATGAATTTTAGAGATCAGTTTGTCCTCGGTCATCTTCACATGACCGATAGCCACGGCCAGATGGAGCAGTGGGGACAATGACACTGAGGTCACTTGGTAGAAGCTCTGCAGGGAAACTGCAAAGACCAGAGCCTGCTACCTAATAAAGCCAGAACAGCAGTCTCAGACCTTGATGATCATGGCACAATTTCTATTTATGTCGTATTTTGGGCAGCCCTACAATAGCTTCACTTTACTGAGCCACTAACTCAGTGGAATGCAAACACAGCAACAATCCAGCTCCCTGGAGGTTTCTGTCTTCCAGCTAATGCAGACTTTGAAGCCTCATCAGTCCACTGTCACCTAAAATAGCTTAAGAGATTCTTATATAAAGAAATCTGTGCTCTCAGACTTAAGAGCATCACCTAATGCTTCAGAGTTTCCTTCCTCTGGCTGGATCTAAATGAGTAAACTTAAAGCAGTCACATGTCACACCTACAAGTTTTAGTTCCCTTTCTCCCTTTGTAGATGTAAATGTTTATGGATTTTTAAATAGCTCCAGAACTATGCAACACTTCTAACCTTCATTAAAACCCTAGCAGTACCTCTCTGAGTCCATCCACTCTCTCCCATCCTTTTCTTCCCAGCTCCCAGACCAGGAGGTGCCTAAATGAGGTTACCAGCAGGTATTTTCAAGGATACAGGATAGAACTTTGGGCACAGTCATACTATAGAAGCACTTTTTATTAGAGTATCATTAAACATCCTGCAACAGGAAGTGTCATCATCCCTGGAAATGTGTCACACACAGCAGGGTCCCTAGCAAACAGGAAAAAAATGTGGATTTAAAGCAGAAAATTCAAGTTTCCCAGCTCTTCAGCTAAATCCCACTCTCCTGAACCCAGAAATCCGTAAATCCCAGCCGATCAGATACACAGCGCAGCAGACCACCGCCACACTGCTCCGAAACCAGCTCAGCTCTCGGAGAGGAACACTGACACGTGCAGAGCTTCTGCCTTGGAATGTGACAATGTAAAATCAGGATAGTGAATTAGGTCCAGAATTATTAGCTTCACAGAGCCTCAAATCAATATCTGTCCTGGTTCAGCGATGTGTTTTGGACATTAATAACTCAGGATCTGCGAACTCAGCCCCAACAGCCCCACCCGGCCGGCATCCTTGGAGGGGCGGGGCGGGGCCGCCATGTTGAGTGCGGCGGGGCGGGGGCCGCCATGTTGAGTGCGGCGAGCCGAAGGGAGAGCACATACAGAAACGCCTGGAAACACGTTAATTGTTCAAACAAGAGCCCTCACCTTCGAGCTCCGGGGATGTGGGAGGCTGGGATGGCGCTGCCCAGTGATAGTACCCTCACATCAGATGCTGCCGTGAGGCTTTGGGTGCTCTGTGGGGCACAGACCCCACCTGTGGGGTCCCACCCCATTGGGGGAAACCCAGTGAAGGGTGGGCTGCAGCTGCCACTGCACAATGAGTGTCCTCTATGCAAGGAACCTGTCACCTCGCAGTTCCCTTTGGTGGTCACCTGAGAAAAGAAGACGACAAATCAAGAACAGGGAAGCCCACCGCCATCCACACCACGGCACGGTGCCAGCACGGCTCTGGCACAGCTCCATCACGGCATCTGTGGCGCCTGCTGGTTTCCCATCGCTGGGGCAGCCTAGAGCGGAGAGCCTGTCATCCCCCATGACAGAGACCCCTGCACCCACCTCATCTGGCCCCTTCCAGCACAGCCTGCAGTGATTTCTTCAGAGCTGCATTGCTCTGATCCAGGGCTGCAGCCAGACTGCTCCGGTGAGTTGGGGTGACCTGAGATCAAGAGAGTATGAGCTTGGAGCACTGCCCTGCCAGGAGCCCACCTGAGACCACTGGACCAGGTCTCAGGCCAGCTGCAGCCCTGGCTGCCAGCTCACCAGCCCATCTGCAGGACCTGAGCCTGGTCTCGCTCACCTGGCTCTGGTACATGGTAAGCATGGCCGTCACCAGCTTGGCATAGTCAAGCGATGTGGCAAAGGCTGAGGCCTGCCGGCACAGCGTCAGGACCAGGAGATCCAAGAGCTCCGGGGGCAGCACCTCCTGGAAGAAACCCAGGAGTGGGTAGGAGAACTAGTCCTTGCTCCAGCACTGCTGGAGTCAGCAAGGAAACCTGGGGGACAAGGGGCCTCTCTCACCTGCCGCCCCAGCACGGCCTGCACTACCGGCAGGAGCTTCTCTGACAAAGGCATCTCCAAGACTTGGCTAAAAGTACAGTGAAGAGGAGACGTGCTGCTTCACGGCCTTGCTGGTGCTCCCGAGTGGCTGGAGGCAGCTGACCCATCCAGGCAGGCATGAGGCCAAAGCAGCACTGTTGACCCTGTAATCCCTTACCTTAGCACCAGCTGCACACAGTGTGGCTCCAGGCACTCCTCCACAAGCTCACACACCAGCTTGGTCTGCTCAGCACCTGCAAGGGCAAGTCAGATGGGGAGAGCCTCCAAAGGCTGCCAAATCCATAGGGATGTGCCCAGCTCTTCCTAGCAGCCCTTCACACAGGCCTATGTGTCAGTCAGGACATGCAAAAACAACATAGTGCCCCGTTCTATTGTTCAGGATAATCCTGCTTCCTTTGCCCACCTGCACTCAGGGTTTAAATAGCACCAGTCCCTAGGAAAAGGGGTTCACACATGAGGAGGGGCATTCAGCCAGCAGTTGGGAAAACTGATGCTGGAAGCTAGCTTGGCCTCCCCTCCCTCTCCATCTCAGGCATCTGTAAAGCCATCTCCCATTCTAACGCAAGTGATTGCTTGCCCAGGTAAAACCAGCCCTATGTCTCCATGGATCCTAACACATGTTCCACGTGACAAATGCCTCCCAGAAGACAGCACTTTGCAGTTGGGGCCCTTCTCCAGCTCCCACAGCCATGTGTCCCACAAGCCCACCTCACCTTCCCCTGGCTCCTGCAGGACCGCAGCCACCAGCACATGGCAGAAGGGCTGGGAATACTTGGAGCAAAATGAAGCGAGGGCAGCCATGAGGTGTCGGGAAGGTGGCTGGGTAAGGGACAGGACCTAGGGACAGAAAAGGCAGGAGGTGGGGATGGTGGAGAAGGGAAACAGGGAGCAGGAAACTTCTGCTGCCCTTGCACGTACTCGCCTGAGGAAGAGCTGCTCTGCCAGGATGGCCGCGCTGGTGTAGCTGAGGTCAGGGGTGAGAGCCAGCAGCCACCTGCAGAAACGCCCCAGGAAGGGCTCTGGGCACACAGACAGCTGGAGGAAGGAGCACAGTCCTTCAAGCTGGGGATGGCAGAGAGGATGGGATGTTAGGGATGGCAGCAGGCCCTCCGCAATACTGGTGGCTGCAGCAGGGATGCTGAGACTCACCTGGCTGGGGGAGCAATTGTTCAGGATGCACAGCTCAGGCGGGATGCTCAGCTCGGAGTGCTGGAGGGAAAACAGTCCTAAGTAATGCACCAAATAAATCAACACACAATATATGGCTCTAAGGATTTTCCCTTCCCCTCACGTCAGCCAGCGCTGTGCCCACAGGCTGCCCCTCACACAGCAACCCCTGCAAAGTGCAGGCACGTATCGGTATCCCAGCCCAGAGGAGGTGGCAGTAGGGCTTTCTATCCTTGTCCAGTCAGTCCCATGAAACCCACCTCCTTTCTCAACCCTTTTGAGGCCCTGGCATGAGCCCATTTAGACCACTGGCTCCGGGAGACAGACAGAAGCAACCACTTACGCTGGACTCCTGCAGCAGCAGCATTTTCAGCTTCTGTCCATGCATCTGAGGGAAATGAGATGAAGGAAGGGGAATCAGGCTGTAAAGGCTCACTGTCTGGAAGGGGAGAGCAAACCCTACCCAGTACCTGGAGAAAGGACTGGGCCTCTGCTGCCAGCTCTGTTTCGGGACTCTTCCTGAGCTCCCCAACTGCATCCTGCTGGGAGCTGTCTGGAGCAGCCCCATCTGTGCTCTCAGCACATGTATCCACTGAAGGCTCCTCAGGCACCTCCTCTTCTATCCCTGTCACATCCCCACATTCCTGGGGTCCCAGAGGGTCAAACGCCACCTCCTCCAGCAGCAACCTCTTCCTCTCTCTGTCACTGACCAACTCCGCTCCCTCCTCCAACACTTTCTTGCGCTTTCCACCTTGAGGCACGGAGTCAGCCACATCTTCAGTGGCACCAGGCTGCTTCCTAAAGCACCAGTTCAATTTCCTTTGCCCCTCTGGTTTGTTCTGGGCAATTTTCTGGCACAGGCACCTAAGCTGCTGCTGGCATGTAGAAGAGAGTGGAGTGGGAGATGGGAAGCGCTCTTCTGTTCTTGGTCCCTGCCGGAGCAGATCCCCCAGCGTCCGCATCCAGGGATCCACATGGGAATCCTGTTCCATGGCCTGGAGCAGCTGGCCAAGGCAGCCCCCTGGTACTGCATCCCGCATCACGAGGAGCAGGGAGAAGAAGTTTCTCTGGCACATGATGGGCAGAAGCAGCAGCCGTGGCTTGCTGGGTAAGGGGAGAAAAGGAAAGGCAACTTGTCACAGCAAACCTCTTCGTCCTGACTCCAAGCTGCCCTGTGGGTCTCACTATGGAGCAAGAGAAGGCAGCAGCTAACGCCTTTATCAGCTTTTGCAGACACAAGCTGGGAGACCAGCTGGCCGCTGCTACGATCCCAGCTTCAGGCATGGACCGCTGCACTGGGGTAAGTGGACACGCGGTCCCAAATTAGGTACCTGACACACCAAACATCCCACAAACCACCAAGTTTAAGAAACGCATCTGACTCACACAGCCAGGACGCCCTGTGGCTCCTCCAGCACGGGCTCCTCGGCGCACAGGGCTGCAGTGAGGGCCTGCCAGGGGAACGCCTGTCCCGGTCCCTCGCGGGGCTGGTCCCGCTGCAGCATCCGGAGGGCGGCGAGTGCCCCGGCGGGGCCGGAGGCCAGTGCGTGGAGCAGGAGGCGGCACGGCCGGGCAAAGCTCTGCAGCCAGGGCGGGCAGCGGGGCTCCATCGCTGCTGCGGGGGCTCCACAGCCGCCTGCGAGACACGGGGGAGAGCCGGGCACGGGTCACACGGGGAGAGGCGCGGGAGCATCAGGACCCGGCCAGCCATGCTCGGAGCCGACCCCGGCGCCAGTTTCGGGGACTGCCCTTACCTGCCCTTCTCGAGGATGCGGGAGCGTCACTGGGGTCGCACCGGGAGCCCCTCGGAGCCCTCCAACACCCCTTCCCCGGCAGCTCCCCCATCCCCGGCTCAATCCCCGCTGCCCTCCCGGGGGAGCTCCCCCCGCCCCCTGTGCACTGCCCCCGTCACTGCCGTGCCCCGGGCACAGCCGGGGCAGCCCCGACACTCACGGGGGGCCCCGCCGGGCTCCACCCGCTGCCCCGGGCCCGGACGCGCCGCTTCCGGCCCCGCCCCGGGAAACGCTGATCAAGGGCGCGCAACCGAGTCATTATGCAAATATCCCCTAATCCCAAAAAGCGCCCCGCCCCCTGGGGGTGGAGCCAGGCCCCGGACAGGGACCCCCGGTACCGTGATGTTACGTACGTGTTTTATTTCGTAATTCCCGGATTTGGCTAAAACCAGTTTAAAACAGTGCCCGCCCCGGCCCGTGGGCCTTAAATCCCCACGTTAAACCCCCAGCACCCAGCCCAGCCCCCCACCCGGCACCCGCGGGTCTCCCATTGAGGGGGCGAGGGCAAGAGCATGGGGACTGTGCCCCACCACCCTGAGTCACTCCCGGCGCCCCGATAAATGGCAGCCAGACTGCTTCCCCATCCCACCCCCTCCCTGCAACACTGCCTATGCCCAGAGCCACTCCAAAACAATGGTGGAAGTCAAAAGCAGATGATTCCCCCTCCCAGAGATGCCACCAGCATCACCTAGGCCCAGTGTGACCCCCCACGGCTCAGTCCGAGTTGCTGAAGTCAAAGAGAAGCATCTCGTGGCCATAACTTGAGTAGTGAAATTCCATCTCCAGCACAGTCAGGGTGAGAGCCCACTCGAGCATGCAGAGCTCCTCATCCTCCTCACCAGAGCTCTCCAAGGAAGAAGGGTTGAACTCCTGCAGCACAGGAGGGAGGATGAGCCCCGGTCTCCCACCGCATTGCACCCAGCCCAGCCCCATGACTTGCCACCCCACTTACAGTGGGCATCCTCAGCCGCTGCTGTCCGCGCCGTGGCAGCCAGCTGGTGGGCAGCTCGTGCAGGTAGATGCAGTCAGACCTGAATGGGCAGTGGCCACGGTTTTGAACAAAGAATTTACATCTGATTTTCCTGCGGGATTCCAAGCACAGTTGTGAGTGTGGCTCCCGGGGCAGCACAGAGCCCACAGCCCTGCCACCTGCCGTTCCATGCACTCACCCCGTCCGCGCCTTGAAGGTTCTGATGAGCTTCTCCTTCTCACCCACATCCGAGATCCAGTATTTGTGGGGAATATAGTAACTGGAAGTGATCCGGCACTCTGGGCAGGCCCTGGATGAAGGCAATGGGTGCAGATGGGTGTCCCAAAAAGGGAACAGGCAGCAGGGGCTCAGCACCCATGCAGGGTGGTCCTGCTGACATGGCCTCATCCAGTATCCCCATCCCTACTCCCACTGATGTGTTCCCAAAGAAAAGTCGTGCCAATGCAAAGTCACATCACCAGACCTAAGGAAGGATTTCAGGGTGCAGAAGGGGTGATGGTGACCACTCTCCATTGTCCCCATCCCCACTCACTTTATGACTGTGCTCTGGAAGTCCCGGCTGCGACGCCACTTGCGGATGCATCCCACGCAGTACGCATGGCTGCAGTTCGGGAGGATCCCAAAGAGCCGCTCTTTCGGCAGCGGCTTCTCGTACACCCTGTCCATGCAGATGCCACACACCACGGCCTCACTCTGGGCTCTCAGTGCCTCGGTGGGGACTGGGGCTGCCGCAGCACCCAGATCCATAGAGACCTGCACGCAGAGAAGCAAAGCATGGCAACCCCCCAGCTCCATCAATGCCCTGGCCTTGGGGAGTGCCCGGCCACAGGACACCCCCAAACCCACCTCTGCAGGGTCAGTCCCCGTCACCATCTCCAGCACTGTCTCTCTGGGGTCAGAGGAGTCTGCATCCAGTGCCAGCCCTTGTAGCTGGGCGCCTGCAGGAGGAAAGCTCTTAGAGGGGAAAAGTACATCCCACCCCACCATCAGAGAGCCAGGCAGGCTGCTTAGAGCATGCAGCCTCAGCAGTGACAGTCCCCTGGAGACCTCTCCACAGCCCCAGCTTGGCCAAGGTTTGGGGCACGGGCAGAAACATGCTCAGACTGCTCCACCGTGACCACTCCAGTATCCTCAGCCCCACTGGTCCCCTGGGCAGCCTAGCACCTACCTGAGGCACGCTGAGCATGTGTGGGGACAAATTCTCCACTGATGTTATCAGGTGCTGTGACGTTCTTCTTGTCTTTCTCTTCCACCTCAACCTCCATGTTTGGGAACTTGAAGGCCACATGTGTCGTGCTGGGGGCAGGGTAGTCCGAGGTGCGCTGGGGTCCCACCCAGCCCTGGGCCGTGCCCATGGGCACAGTGCCAGGCTCTGGGCCCCAGTGGCAGGGGGGCATGGAGGGATCCAGGCCATGGCGGGATGGCACCAGCTCCTCCTGGATGTGCTGGTAGCTGTAGGAGCCCAGAGACAAACAGACAGAGAGTCTCATCAGCCCAGCATGACTCCTCTTGGCTCCCAGCCCATCCTTGGGGCATCAGACTCCTGCTCGCTGCCCCTTACCTGCACTGCTCTCCGTAGCTGCAAAACCCACTCTGGAAATACCTGCAGATCTGAGCTGAGTTTCTGTCATGTAAGAAGCGGCAGCTCTGGCCCCATCGACAGGATCCACGGGCAAAATTCCTGTTGGCCAGAGGAGCCGCATGGTTGGGGTCAGACCCCACTCCAACCTTGCTCCACCAGCCACCCTGACACCCCTCCGGGTACCAGCTTTGTCTGGGTGGGGCCATAACTTGCAAAAGCCCCACCTGGTGTCTGGGCTCAGGAGCCCCTACCAAGGGCAGAGCCCGGGGGGAGCCAATGCTCTCCCAGCCCCGTCCAGCCTTCTCTCCTGGTTAATTGCAAAGCAAAATAAAGCTTAGGACTGGGCTGGCCTGGGGGCTCTCCTCAGGGCAAGCCAGGGGTCTTGAGGGCTGGGGCAGCCCCTGGCTTCCTGTGGAGCCATGGAGAGCGCAAGGAGTCCTTGGTTTGCAGCTGACGGGAAGGAGGTGCCTGGCTGGAGTGTTTCTGGGGACCCCCAGCTCCGGAGGTGGGGCAGCTGTGTGGGGAAATGGGTGGGGGGTGGGTCAAGGCCATCCCAATCCACTCTTTGTCCCCACAGGGAGGGACTCGTGGCCCCATCTCAAGCCTATCTCCCCCAAAAGCTGCTCCCAGCGCTCCCGACCCCAAGCCTTTTACCTGCACAGGGGTCTCAGACAGCTCTCCCTGGCCGTTAACGTCCAAGATGCCACCGTCGAGCCCGGCTCCATCTGTTCCCCGGCAGCCAAGAGGGCTCAGCTACTTCCCGGGGCTGTTTATGGCCTCAGGTGTGTCGTAGGTCCGGCTGGGATAATTCTCCCCTCGGAGTGGGGGCCGTGCTGCGATTTGGACGGAAGACAAGCCCAGGCTGATAGCACTCGGGAGTGTGAGCATTGTTTACTTTAAGTCAAGGACTCTCCAGCTCCTCTTGCTCCTGAAGTGAGAAGCCTGGCGGGGGTCACCACTCCAGTGTGCATCACTAAATTCTGTATATTCTAATTCTTTTATCATTACTATTTCCTTTTTGTTTCAGTCATATTAAACTATCTTTATCTCAACCTATAAATTTCACTTTTTTCTCAGTTCTCTCCCCCATCTCACTGGGAAGGGAGGCAGTGAACAGCTCGGTGATGTTTTGCTGCCAGGTGGGTTAAACCATACAAGGTCCTGGATCACATGCCCAGCAGCACCACAGCTCCTTGTATCCCCAGGCGCATGGGAGAGGTGGGGGACAATGGAATAGGTTCTCCCAGGGGCACTCAAACTGGGGAGAGGGAAGTCTGAGGGTCTGCGGCTGCTATCTGCAAACTCTTGGGTGTTCAGACACAGCCAAGGGCAGAGCCCAGAGCCAGAATGTGGCCCAGCTGCCCCAGAGCCCATCCTTGCCCATCTTGGGGTGGTTTTGGCTGGGCTGAGCTCATTGCCCAGCTCCACCTGCAAGCATTTGAGGCAGGAAGCGCCCAGCTCTGAGACTGGGACCCTGTTCAGAAATGGCTCTTTCTGCTGCCTTTAGTTTGCAGGCAGGAAAACCACAGGAGCTATGAGATCTGGGAATAATGGAGACTTAGGAATCATGGCAAATTCCTGGAAATCACAACAGATCCAGCAAATCCCATCACCTCTGCTGGAAACCCTCCCATGGGCAGCCCCCCAGGTGCCAAGAGAAATCCCACAAAGATAGGCTGGACACTAAAAGGTTCTTAAATATTTAATTCAGATTTATTTAAAGTCAAGTCAGTTTGTGGACACTATTTATATTATTAAAAACACTTGGAGGTTTGTACTTCTAGCAAAAATATACATTTCAGTTTGAGGGTTGTTATACTGTTGAGGAAGGAAGAGCAAAAAGTTCCCCAGGTGATGGGCACAAGTCCTGCATGTGGCTGTGGTGGGGATGCCACCAGGGCTTTGGGATGGGCAAATCCCCTGGGCTCCATCCAGCACACGCATATCTCCAGTGCCTTCCCGGAGAGGGCTTCAAAGTGCTTCAGAAATGGTAACTCCTAACGCCCCTGCAAGGTAGGGAAGGGAGGGGCTGGGCAGGGAAACTGAGGCACAGCAAAGGGCTGGAGTGCGGCAGCAGGGGCAGGTTTGGCCATCGCCAGCCCTGTGACGGGGTGGGGAAGCCCAGTGCTCTTCCCCTTTGGGTTTTTTAAAGGAATTATTGCACCAGGGAAATCTGCTACCCTGAAGACGAGGAAAGTAAAATAAACCCGACTAATTTGCTCCCACAACCCCTCCTTGGGGATTTCAGTATTTTAATAAGGCTGCTCAGGACACACAGGACCAGGAGCTGCAGACAGATAAGTGCTACTTCTTAGGTCAGACACCATCATCCTGAGAGGGAAACTGAGCCCTTCCCAGGTCCATCCTCTCCCCTCGAGCTCAGGTGATGCAGCCCTTCACACTGGAGGCTTAGCCCCGCCCAGCCCAGGCAGCACTATGGCGTTTCACTACAGCTGCGAGAAGTTATGAGGTAAAGTCCCAAAACGGTGCTGGGTTTAGGCAGACCCTGAAGCCTCGAGCTGTCCCAGCTCTCAGGACAGTGGCAGAGGAGGACTGGCAGCTTCCCCGACCTGGCTGTGCTCTCTGGGAAGCTCCTGCCCATTGTGAGCATCCTACCCGCTCCCTCCCAGTTTATAAATCCTTGGCATTTATACTGGGGTTTACAGCTGTAAAGCTCTTTGCAACCAATGCACTAAAGGATCCTTTTGCTCCCCCTCGAAGCAGAGAGCCGGTGACAATCCAGGTCCCTTTCACAGGGCAAACTGAGACAGGACACCAAACCCTGACCAGCCCAAAGCCCCTGACCCAGCCCCCTGACCTTTTTGGTAACTCACAGCTGTGCAGAACAGCCTGTGGAAGCCACAAATTCCAGCCTCTGCTGTGAAGGTGAATTTTAACGATATCCTTTCCCTCCCACCTCCCCATCCCTCCTCTCATACTGAGGTGCCAAGGAACACATTCCCTCTGGAATCAGGGTGCCAGGAGCACAGGTTCCCACACAGCACTCAGGAAGGCAGAGCTCGCACAGTCCCTCTGGGAGACAGGAACACACTGCACAGCACAGGGGGCTGCTGCTGAGGGTCCCTGCTAGGACAGCCCTACCCGTGTTCAAATACTCTGGCTTTTCTTTGGGAAAGAGAGAAACATCCTTTCACATCACAACTGTCCCAGACTTCACGGCTCAGGACTATGTCTTCGGAGTGCAAACAAACAAGAAAATACAGACATGCTGTAAGTGCTGCTGCTGGTCCCACCGGACCCCTGCACCTCGCTCGGGTCTCCTAAGGACCAAAGCTCCTCCCACCTTGGGGACCTGGGGTGCTGTAAGAACCCCACTGCCTGTGCCATGTAAACCGGGCGGCTGCTCCAGAGGCCCCGGAGCAGCTGGAGCTGGGCTGCAGTAACGGAAACAGCAGCTGTGGAGATTTGTTAGTGTGTGTTAACGGAAGCCCTGGCCGAGCGGGAGGCAGCTGCAAATCGTGACAGCATCTTGCCCTACGTACCGTATGTCAGGGTCACGTAGAAAAGAGTTTCCAGTAGAAGAAATGGAAGACACAGGGAAGGGTTTTCTTTGTTTCTGTACAAAGAGTCTTGATGGGAATCCATGGCTTCATTCTCATAAATAACAGGTCCTTAGTACATGTCCTTGTAGATCTCCTGCAGAAGTGGGTGCAGAGATGTCTCTGTCTCTGTCTTCTTGATCTTCTGCACCAGCTGGGCATGCTCTGTCACCAGCTGCCGCAGATCTGCCATCTTCTGCAGCAGCTTGGGGAAGAGGTACTGGGCATCCGGGTGGTTGGCCTGTAGGTGAAACTCCAGCACTCGCAGGATGTTGTCTTGGATCTCCTCCACCTGCTTCACGTTCATCAGGCCAGGACGGTCTGTGGAGAGGAAGCACAGTAGCTGCAAGGTCATGGGGCAGCCCTCCAAAGCACATGCTCCTCCTGAGGAAAGGAAGCTGGGGACTGTATCCCACCCACTGTGACTCCAACCTCATCAGCTAGAAAGGGGAGAAGTGCTGCCCACAGCAGCACATGAGAAGGAGATGCCACTTCTACACTCCTTGCTCTTGGTCCAAGCTTGCCAGGCATCACTGCCACAGACCAGCTTTGGGTTTGGAAGTGTTCAGTTCTCCTCTTCTGCCCCTGACACACCCCTGGCTGACCCCAGGGCCAGCTGCAGCTCAGCTCCCCCAGCCCCCTCTGACCCACCTCTAAGTAAGGAGGACTCTTCCTGACTCTGGCATGGCCGAGGGCACCCGCTCACCTCCACACAGGATGATGGCTGCCACAAACAGGGACAGGTCACTGTCATCCAGCTCCAGCGCATTGAACTTCACAGCAAACTCAAATTTGGGCTCCATAATCTCACTGAAGGGCTTGCGCAGGCTACGCAGGAACTCACGGGTCACGAAGCCATTCCCGTTGGCCACCAGCAGCCCATCCTTGTTCATGATGGATGCCAGCATGGCGAAGATGGCCTCGTGCACCCCGTACTTGAGCAGAGTCACTTGGTCGTTCAAGTAGAGGCCTATGAAGCTGGGGATGCTCTTGGCAAACTCTGTGAGCTCCCGCACAGTCTCCACCGTGGTGCACTGGCAGCGGTAGAAGACGTGCACCCCAATCTCCTTGTAGGGGGGAATGCCATTCACCAGCTGCTTCCACACCAGTCCCTTCTCTGCCTGCCACAAGGTGTCCATGTCATGGATCACAAAAGGCTGCTTGAACAAGAAGCAAGTTAGGAGTCTGCTGTGGGGACTCGAGGTGCCAGCTCTGCCCAGGACACTCATGTTTGCCTGCCTGTCCCTGTGCTGTTCCCTGCCTCTGGGACTGACAATGCTCAGGCAACCTGCACCCACCACCACAGCATAAATCTGCACAGCAATGGGACTTTTCCTAGCGAGGGGCAGGACATGCAGGGCCCATCTAGCTGCAGGTGGGAACTGGTGCATGTGAAACAGCTATGGCAGGAGGGAGATGTGCAGCATCTCCCAGAGAACAGCCCTCTGTGCTGGCCATGGCCAACCCCGCCTGCCCTGGGAGGGAACTTACTGGGGTGCTGCTGGCTTTCCCGGTCAGGATACCTCTTGCCTTCTTTTTGGTCATGTTGAAATTCTTCAGGTAGGCATTGTAGATGTGCTTGGAGAAAGCTTTCAGGTCAGCCACCTGCGGGTTCTGGCAGCTGATCTCGCTCGCTGTCAGCCCTGCCACCAGCTTTCTCTTCTCTGCCTCTGGCATGCGCCCGAAGCGGATTGCTGGGGGGGTAAAACCAGTGGGTCAAGACAGGGGGATGACTCCAGGAGATGCATCCAGAGAGGTAGCAGGTTGTTCTGCCACCGCAGACGGACAGGTCTGCTGGTGAACCCCTGCACAACACAATGCTTCTCCAGGATGCAGCTCCTGCAGCACTGGCACCTTCATGAACCAGCCACTGTTGCTTCCCTCACACCAGACTCCCATCCCAGTCCTCTGGGCTCTTGCACAAACCCACATAAACACCTTTGCTTGGTCATGACCTAGATGGTTACACGAGAAGTTTTAAAATCCTGGCACAGAAGAGCAATCTGTGTGTCCAATTCCCTCTGGGCCAGTTCATAAGGCACAGCCATGTACCAGCAGCTGTCCTGCATGGTGGGAATGAACAGCCCCTTCTCGTATAGAAGACAGGGATGAAGAGTCAAAAGCTTGAAACATTGTGTTTGAATGATCCTTTGGCAAGGAGAACCACGGGCTAAAGCACAGCCTGCCATATGCACCTTTCATAGGACGGCAGCTGGCCCCGTGTCACCCAGCCAGTCAGGCCTGTGGTCAGCAGTGACACTCACCATTGTGTGACATGCCCAGGGAGAGGCATTTCTGGAAGCGGCAGTACTGGCACTTGTTTCGGTTCTTCTTCTGAATCTTGCAGCTCCTCTCACACTTCTCGTACTCCAGCTTCATGCGGATTGTCCGGCGGAAGAAACCCTGTAGGCAGGGAGCAGGGGGACATGGAGCAGCAGTGTTAAGGCCTGTGGTTTGGGACCTGGCTGGTTTCTTAACCCCAGGAGCCTCAGGGAGGTTCAGGCAGGTGAGTAGGGGGAGCCTGGGTCTCTCTGATGCAAGCAGAGTCTCTATCCCAAGAAGGTTGTGCAGGAAGCACATCCAAGCTGCAGCCAGTGATCCCAGGGGGATAAACACACAGCTCAATGCTGATCTGCGGCACAGAAACCAACCTTGAAAAGCAAACTCAGGGGCCTTGTGGGGACAGATGGATTTGCCTTTCAAAGTAAAGCATGATGGGGCAAGATTTGGGCCACACGGGTCTCAGCCACTTTCCCAGGGCAGCACTTGCTGCCTGCCTGTACTTGCCACACTCTCTGGACAGGTGTTTTACACTCACTCAATCCCACATCCCTGTTTTGCTGCAAATCTGCTTGTTTGAGGAGGCAGCCCAGTCCCTGGGGTCTAAGCCCTGCTCGGTGCAGCTGAGCCCAGCCCTCCCTGTGGACTCACCTTGCAGCCCTCGCAGGCATGCACGCCGTAGTGGAACCCCGAGGCTTTGTCTCCGCAGACTCTGCACTCCACGTTCAGCGCTCCCAGGGCCGCCTCCTCACAGCCCACCTGCAGCTGGTCCGACAGCGAGGGAGAGGAGCTCTGTGATACGTCTGCAAACACACACAGGGACGTGTCCTTCCATGTTACAGCCATAGGCCCAGCTCCTGGCTTGGCCAGCTCCTCCAGCCATGGGGCTGAGGAGGGATTTCCAGCCCTGTCCTGCCCACCACTGCCATAGCAGCTGGCCAGTTACCAGGAATCAGGCACTGGCTCCAGGCAGATTCCAGGCATTCATGCCCAGGCAATGAAACACAACCAGCTGATTTTATAATCCTTGGTTGGCTAGCTGCTGGCACAGGGCTGCCGAGCTGGAATGTCCAGGGCTCTGGAGGAGCCTCTTCAGCAGCCACAAACCTTCTCTCCCAGCTCCTACAATCACTTTGCACTGAGGACTTCAAGAAGTGTCCAGGGAAGCATTCCCAAGCACCCTAGGAGGCCCCTTGCTCTGAGGCATAATGTTACCTGCCTGTCCTTTTAATTTCCACTCCACAACCCATTGCCAATGGGTGTGCAGTGACCGCAGAGCAACAAGTGAGCCTCTCCATGACTTGGCTATTGGTGCATTATTTCACAAAGGGAAGAAATTAAAACCAGCTGAACTCCATTCAGAGACAGGTCCTCTGCCCTTGCAGCTGAGCACGCTGCCTGGGGGCTGTGGATGCCTGTATGCTCTGGGGGCAGATGAGCTCCCATGGCTCCACTTACCTGTGTAGCTGCTTGAAGGCAGCGAGCTGTCTGGTCCTCCAGTTGGGTCCGAGGCTCTGCTTGCCACCATCACTGCCTCTTCCTCTTCCTCTTCCTTGACCTCAGGTACTTCCTCCTGTAGTTGTTCCATAATTGATCACCCCTCAGTGCCAAGACTGCAATCCCTGTCATAGCTCTGGCATCATCCGTGTCTATCCGAGATGGACCCCACCAGGCTGTTCCTGCTAGCCTGCAGGACACGGGAGAGAGGCCGGGGTCAGTGCTGAGCGCCTGCACAGAGCAGCTCAGCAGCAGGACAGTGTGTGACCAACCACACCAGTCCTGCTCTGCGCTCGCTCCTCAGCCCGTGAGACATGCAGAGCCGGGGCCCTTTAAAGACCCCTTTGCACTCTGGAATAAACATTCTCTAAGACTCAAGGAAGCAAAAACTCACAGAACTGTATTTAAAGGCCAGCAGACAGAACCCAGATGACAAACCAGCTCAGATGCCAGCCAGGGACCTGGGGTCCCCAGCCTGCAAGTCCCATAGCAGAAACACCGCCCCAGACAACGTCCCCCAGAGCTGCCAGTGCCCTAGGATGTCACGGTGGCAGCCAAGGCCAGTGTCTTTCAGAGCCAACACCTCCAGAAGGATCAAGGTAGGGCTGGCTTCATCCTACATCCCCATCCAGCCATGGCAGAGCTGGGACCAGGAGCAGCGGCTGACCGGGCTGTTCTGTGCCCATGGGTGGGGGATGCTGGGGGAGCAGGACTGGATGTAGCAGCAGGCAGTGGCTTAAAGCCCCTGGCCCGTGTGAGCCATCTGCAAGACCGACGGCTTCCTGCTGGCCCTGTGCTCGTGCTCCTTTCCATCACAGCACTGCCAGTTACAGCCTCTGTGTTTGTTTTCACTTGGCTCCTCTGCCAAGAGCTGCTGGGTTGAACGTGTTGCTGTTGCTCTGCGCAGCTGCCGGGCTGTGCTCAGCCACAGAGTCCAGCAGCACAATCCCAACAGCCACACAATCCAACCAGTGTCTTAATCCTGGGTTTCCTGTGGGAGGAACGGCCACATCCTCCCCCCGCGCTTCCGCTCCTTGTTTGCCTTACTCTATCCCAAAGAGCCCACGAAAAGCTCAAGCTGTGCAAACGATGCATCGCCACTACCACAGCCATTGCAGAGCCATTCCCACCTCCCTCCCAACCATGTGGATCTTGCCTGAGCATCCAGCTTGTGCTGCAACATCCTGGTGCTCATTTACCTCCAGATCTTGATTCCTAAACTGACTCTTGCTTGAGTAATTAATATCTCAAGCCCAGTTTATATAGAGTTCCATCCACTTCCTTAAAGGAGCTATTTTTAAGCAGAGAAATATCCATCAGGAGAGCCACTAAAATTCAGGTTCATCCAGGAAAGCCTCAATTTGCAGGCCCAAGTTAAAACAATGCAGCATCTCACAGGGGCCTCATACAAGGGCAACCCTAAGCTCTGGGATGGTCTGTGCCCTGTGCCCAAGTCCATGGCACAGCCCAGGTCTCGCTGGGTGAGGGTGCAGTGACCCAGGACTCCCTGGGCTCGTTTGCCCTCCTGCAGCAGACCCTCATGCCTCACACTTTGCACTTAGAGCTGCAGCCAGTTCCTTGGATTCCTGGAAAGCCATCAAGGTCAGAGCTCCCTGCAAGATCAAGGAAGCAGCTGAGGGAGAGGACAAAACCTGCAGGTGGGAGGGTGAACACAAACGTTGCAAAGCCAGGACAAAAGTCACCCCCAGAGCTGGTGCTGCACAAGAGCCTGGGTCTCCCACAGCCAAAAGGGCTTTGTTTTTCCCCCTCTACACTGGGAATTCAGACTGCAGGACAGGTGTCTTTGTTTCCAGGAGAGGTTCTTTAGTGGCAGCAGTGAGCACACTGCTTGGTGGCAGGAGCAGGCAGAGGGGTGCTTCCTTCCCACACGAGCACTGAGGGACCATTGAAAGGCTGTGTTATCCTTGGCCTCCACTCACACATCCAGTGCAGTGGGACATGGCACACAGGCAGGAAAACCTATTCACTGGAGAGGGAGGGTAATGAGCTCAATCGTTTTCAAGGTTATATATAAATGATCATACAAACGTCAGGGAAACACTTTTGCCTGGAAGAGCAGTTAGTGGGGGAAGCTTGTGGAAGGAGAAACTCATCTACAGTGGAAAATCCATCCTGCAGCAGCTTACTGAGCAGCTCATTACATCTCCTTTGTCCCTGGCATCCAGCACAGGCCTCCAGCTTTAAACCCAGTGCTGACAGAGCTCTCTGCTTTGCCCCAGATGCCTCATGGCATACTGCTGTTGGAATAACATGAGTGCATCCCTGGCATGCTGTCCTCCATCCGCCAGGTCTGCTCAGGGCCACGGGTTCCCAGGGTGGCAGCGAGTTTGTGACACACAGCTTGCTCCCCAAAACCCACCAAAGCAACTCCAAAACTGTGCTTGGAGTCGGTCTTGGATGGGCGTGAGGAGGGGGAAAGCAGAGGGTGAGATGTGCACAGACAGCATCAAGGGGCTCCAACTAGGGCTCCCCATGTGCATGCAGACATGACAGGAAGGATATGGATGCTAATCCCACCCTCTGAGGGTGGCTGGAGAGACAGAGAGAGAAAAGTTTTTATCAGAAGGCTCCAAACATACCGTTTGAATATCTCCTTGCAGGCCAAGAGTACAAGGGGCCTGGGCAGAGGGGAGCTGTGGGAGCTGTTTGCACACCTGCCTCTCCCTTAGCCCTTCTCCATTTTCTAAGCAACAGGGATAGAGGGAGAGGACTGGGAAAGAAGATCGATCTCACACGGGAGGCTGCAACCCCTGCCTTTGGCAGATGAAGGGCCAGAGCAGCTGCTGGCTGGACAAAGGGCTGGGCACGGGCCATGCCTGTGCACCCCAAGGAGCCGGTGGCTGGGCAGGGCTCCCAGTGAGAGAGGGACCCCAGCCATCAGCCCTGGGCCAGCGGCAGCAGCCAGAGGGTGGCAGCAGGCAGAGACTGAGGAGATTCGCCAAGAATTCACATGCTCCCCTCCATTCCTCTGCGAGCCCTGCAGTTAGAATGAGGGGGTCCTGGGGAGCTGGAGCTCTCCAGAGGTTTGTCCAAGCTCTCTCTGTCTGAGCACAAGGAGGGACCTGCCCTGCCAGCACTGCAGCCTGGAATCTTTGTGAGATAGCACTAGAGATAACAGAGGATGGCCAAAGGACCCATCTCCACCCCAGGACCTCTCTAGCTGTTTGGTGCCCCCACATCCAGTGGTCAAGTGGACAGAGCAGGATAAGAGAACTCCATCTCCTCCTCTTGGCTAAGGAGTCCCCCACCAGAGCACAACACACAAGCTTCAAGCTGCAGGGAGAAGGGCAGAGATTTCTGCCCAGCGTAGCCAACCACTCCTTTTTGCCATTTGGCAGCTCTCACAGAACAGTGATGGAAACAAGGATGAAGACTGTGAATTCCTTCCTAAGTTTCTCCAGAGAATCCAGCAAAGCTGTTTCCCTTCTTCTTCCCACAGGGGAATGAGCAAGAGGGCAAACATCTTGTGACTTGCTCTGCTCTTGCCTCAATCCCTGTTCCAAGGAGCTTTGGTAAACCTGGCTGAGCCAGCAGCTCCCTCCCAGGAGCCTGCAGCTGGCAGAGGGAGGGTTTGTTTGCTGGTTCTGGGCTTGGGCTCATGCCTGCTGGCTGCAAACAGCTCGGGCAACAGGTTTGTCTTTCCTAGAAGCTGGCATCTACGCCAAGCTAAAACACTGGTGGGAACAGGGAAAGAGATGTGGCACACAGGGAGCTAAAAAACAGGAATAAAAGTTAAAAAGAGATAAATCTTCAGTGTGGATTCCCTGCAAGAAGGCAGTACTTCTCCAGAGCTGACCAAGATCCAAGCCTCCAGTTCATCAACCCACAGCTTGTGCTGTGGCCCAGGAGCTCCCCACTGCTGCTTAGTGCATAAACCCTGGAGCCAAGCTCAGAGTTCCCAGGCAAAGCCAAGCGCCAAATAAAGGTCCAAACCTCCCAAGGTCAAGTCACAGAGTTGATCTGCTCTAAGTAGTTGTTCAACTTACCGTAAAAGAGGTCACCAGGAACTGTAAAAGGAAACCAATTTATCATGGGAGCACTTCTGACTTGTGTTTTTATTCCTCTGGACAACAATGTTAGCCAAATTCACAGCCAACAGAAGCAGAATGGGTGAGATGAGAACTCAGCCCTCCGTAGGGCAGTGCTGTGAAGCATATTTTGAATCCAAAATTGACCTGAATCCATACAGGAGATGTGATTACTGTTGGTTGACCACCTCTTGGCAGACTCCCCTCAGGTTGTGTCACTGCTTCCAAGATCTGCTGAACAAGTACCAGTTTCTGTTCCTCCTCCTCCACGTCAGCTACCACTAATAAAAGCCAAATATGAGCTAAGCAGATGCTGCAATACAGGAAAGGTAACTAAGTGTACAAAACAGGAGAGACAAACACTGAAAACATGTTTGTGTTTGTTCCTGGAAGATCAGCATGCCCTCACATTAGCCAATGAGATCTCAGCAGCACTTTAGATGAGTGCTTCCTCCCTTACTCAAAGTCTTGGCTGCAAGGCAGGCTACACACAAAAACAGACTACTGGAGCTAGATAGGTTCTTCCTTGCCACGCAGCCCTGACCAGGATGGATATTCTGGGCCGGATTTTTTTCCCCTTGAAGCGCTTGCTCAGATGTTGGGCCGTGCCCCAGAGTCCAGTCCTGTGATTCTCTCTCCAAGCCTGACCACCTGTGTTTCCCCAAGCATGAGCCCAGCTGACTAAGCAGCAGGGTGCTGCCAGAGCTGCCATTACCGTGCTGCTGCTAATTACTCAGGGACATGTGACACAGTGCAGGAGATTCCCTCGACTGCCTTGAGAAGCCAGGCTTGCCAAAATGAATCACACATATGCTGCGTGTTTTAACTCACCCACTTCCTGGGCATTGAGGGGAAAAAAAAAAACTTGTTAAAAAGATTACAAAACTCAACGGATTCTTCTCCTTTCATACCATGATTGATGCTGTTACCCAAAAAAGGTCACAGCACTTTGCTGCAAAAGGAACTGCTTTCTCGCCTGTGCTGGGTTTGTTAAGAGCACAAGAGGTATCGCAGACATAGGAACAAATCAGACTTTGGGCACTGAACTCTCAGCCATGTGCAAAGGAGGGTCTGCCAGGCTGCTTGGCCTCCTGGAGTTGCAGCCGTTCCTGGCTCCAGCAGGTCCAAGCATGAATAAGATATGCTCGGAAATCTAGAGATGGCAGATTACTGAGAGACAGAGGAATCGTCCCTCCACACCTTCCCAGCAGAGAGACTCTGCCCTTATCAGGCTCTATGGCTGCCATTGGCAGAAGGGCAGCAACAGGACATGCAGGGAAGAGCTGCACAGTTGTTAGCTCTTATTTGAAGTGCTGCTCCGCAACCTTCAGCAAATTCAGTCAAGTCCCATACCTCCATTTCCTTCATCATCAAAAAACCCACAAACAAAACCAAGACTCACCACAAAAAAACAAACCTAGGACTTCTACAGTGCTTCATTCCTGATCCTCCCCTTGCTGCGTTAGCTCACAGAGACAGAACGTTTTGGAAGTGTAGAGCAATAGATCAGTGCCAAATGTCATTGTTTATTCCTGTATTATGGATTTTGGCACCTGTTCGCAGTCACACTTGCAGGTCTGGCCCGCCCAGCCCCCAGTCAGCACCCCACACTTCTCGTGACCACCTTCTCCTGTTATACATTCCTGTACGAGCCATTTCCAGGAAGACTTTCAGCAAATAAATGGGCGCATCTCATTCTGACAACTGCTGACTGGCATTTGTGCTTTGCTGTCAACTCACACCAGCCCAGAGCACCCAGGGCCAGGAGGGGCATGTGGGTCTGACCCACTGGAACAACAGCAGCCAGGAAACGAGCAGGTACTGGAAAGGTGACAGCACTGGGGCTTCTCAGTGCTGGAAACAGCACAGAAGTGCTGCTATTTGAGAAGACCACTAAGACTGGCAAGGAGAGAGAATCATCCCCCCACAGCCCAGGGCACAAGCAGAGGTGGCTGTGAAGCTGTGGTAATGCTTTGGCATCACACTGCAAACCCAGCACACGCATGCTAGAGAAGCTGTCTGGGATGTACTCCCCTTTCCTTTACCATCCTGAAGGTGAGGAGAGGCTGGGGGCTCAGAACTCACTGAACCACTGTAAGATGATGCTTTCCCATACTGCTGAAGTTCTCTTGGCTGTACTCCAGGGCTGCTGGTTTGCTTAAGGACCTCTTGTCCTCCCAAACCTGAGCAGGACACGTGGAAGGATCTGGTTTCAGGAACATCAGTAATTATAGAACAGGGCTGATGAGGGAGGAGCTCACAGGAACAGCAACACCACTTCCCAAGGCAAACACTGGGCACAGGGTGTTACAGACTCAGAGTAGCACTGAAATGGAACTCCAGGAAAGTGGCAAGTGGAACAAGCTGTGGCTGCCAACGGGAGCGCTGATGGTCAGTGAGGCCATTGTTTGGCAGTGCTGCACACACCAGGACCCAGCTTAGCTTTCCCCAAAGTCTCAGTGTCACTGGGACAGCAGCAAAAGTCACCTCTGCTTTGGATGGGGCAATCAGCTCCCCAGAAAAGCAATGGGGGGCAGAAAAGCAGCAGCGGGCCAATGCATTGCTCAGGATCACACACACGTGTGTGGAGCCTTCTTTCTGGAGCCAAACACCCAGCAGGCCCCTAAGTTTTATTGCGAGGCTGCCAGTGCTCCCAGGTCCAGGAAAAAAACCCATAAAACCAGTAGCAAGCCTTCTCCTCTTTGCAGCGACAGATTTAGATCCCATGGGCTAACCAGGAAAAAAAATAAATCCATCAGCCTGTAAATTTTGTTATGTTTACACTTGGACTCACAGAAAAGTGCTATTGGTTTTGTAGACCTTAGCAAAATATCCTGGGCACCAGCCATGCTGCTCTAATCCCAGGATGCAGCTGACAGAGAGCAATTGTGCCCAGGCACAAGTTCCGATGATTCAGCAGGGCCAGGGAACACGTGCCAGGGAACTGAGATAGATCCAACAGATCCCTGCATCTGCTGTAGCTCCACTTCAACCACAGAGCAGGAAAACAGAGGGGTCCAAGTCTAACTGCACAGGTCTCCATGGGAAAACCTCTAGAGAAAATCAGAATCACTTTGCTACACAAACCAGTTCAACATCCTCTCAGGGAACTAGATGGGAATGCTGTTTCCTTACTATTTTTGGCCACATTCACATAGCAAGAGCCGGCTGGAGAACAGAGATTTCCCTGCACTTTCAGCAGTGAAATGAGCAGCAACCATGTCAGCATAATTCTGCCAAGATTCACAGTGTGTTCTGACCATCTGAATTTCTGCACCAGCCCCCAGAAAACAAAACATTTGAGCAAAGCATTAATACCTTTCATAACATCCTTGTGTCTTTGGCACTGTCTTGAGAGTACAGGGTGAGCTGCAGTGGTCCACAGCAAGCCAACGACTACTGTTTCCCAACACAGCCAGCTGCTGGGAGCCTAGTGGGCTCCACAAGTTCATGCTCACAAACAACCCTCTTCCAGAGATCCCCATGTCCCTAAGTCCCACAATACAACACCTACCTCATGGACATAAGAACCCATGGACATTTTCAGAGATATGGGACTCTGACCATCAGCCCTTATGGGGTTAACAGCTTTCAAGGGCCAACATCTCTAGCAGAATCCATATAACCAACTTAAAGGTGAAAAACTGATTTGAGCATTTTCAGAAATGTCCCAGATTGCACTATGATGAAATCGAGAGTTGCATTAAAAAAATGTTTGTAACAAGTCAGGCAGGATAGAGATTTGAGCATAGGTTCCCATCAGCAAGGTGGCTGCACAAAGTATCCTTATTTTGAAGCCATCTCAATGGACCTCTCCTCAGCCTGACAAAGCTTTTCCTGAGGAGACATTCATTAGGCAGGCATGTGGTTCACAGTAAAGCCTATCTTAACAGCTCATCAAAGAAACACTTCCCTATCAATTCATTTGCCCTTTCAAATCACCAGAACCATTCCCTGTCTCCATCCCACATCTGTGTTATGGGTTGAACATGCAAGTTCTGTTTTTTGCTCTTCCAAGCTGCAGTTTGCAGACCAGGGCAAACCAGGAAACACATTGATGGAAACAGTTCTGGTTAGCATGGAGGTTACCTGGCCGTGGCTATGCCCCAGCCCAGAGATGGGCTCTGTCTTGACCCAGCACCATGAGAAATGTTCACGCTTCTGGCTTGTGCTTTCATCCTGTCACTTCCTCCTTGGTCATGATTCTCCTGCAAACCACAGCCTCCCCAAAACTCAAACCTTCAAAGCAGAACCTGTCCATGGGGTCCCCAGGGAAGCACCCTGACAGTCACATGTACTTTGGAACCCTTTGCAAAACCAAATGGAAAGACCTGACCCAAATGATCACAGATGTTCACAAGCTCTTGACTAAGCTTTGGAGGACACAGACATTTTCCAGATACTGTGATCCAAACAGTGAATATTAGAGCATTTCAAGAAGTCATCCTGAAACTGAGATACATCTCAAGTCAGTTCTACTCTGAACCCTTCCTGAAATCAAGCAGGGCTCTGGTGAATGTCACCCCAAAACATATATTTTGGGTAAGATACATTTCACAATCTCCTTGACCAAAAGGACTCATAGTGGCATCAATCATTCCATTCTAAACCCTGCTTTGAGAAAGTAATTTCCCAGGCATTCCGCCAAGGCAAGCACATTTCAGAGTATTAACAAAAAAATAAAACTAGCTCTACAGAAAAATCTCATTTGTACTCACTATGGAAATAACTTCTGCTTGTCTAGACTTTCCCAGGGTCTCCAAAATTATTGCAGCAGTGCTAAGCAGTGTATCTCTGAACACGGACACTTCTAGAAAAGCAGAGATTGTTCTGCAGCACCTGATGAGAAGCAGTGAACACAGCCTGACAAATCCACAGGTATCAGTTTGTTCCTGCTCTAAGCAAGAGAGCCAGTACAAAACACAAACCCCCGACATCTCTAAAATGTCATAGTCAAGCCAGCCTGGCAGCAAATAACCTTTCAGGCATAAGCACTGTAACATCATCTCACCCAATTAAAACACCATTTGCATGTCAGGTTCTGCTGTTCGAAGGAGACGAAGAGCCTTTTGTCGTGCCAATTCTGCAGTCTCCAAGAACATTTGCAGATTTCCAGCTCATAATTCAATAGCCACAGATGAAATATTCCCCAAAAGGCAACAAGATGTACTGTACAAAAATACATATTTGTCAAAAAGCATCATGCAAAAGAGACGGAGCCCATCAACACCAGGAAGCAATTCCGTAAAACAATGCTCTTCTGATCAGCAAAGCCTCACGGGGCTCATTACAAAATCCTCTCCATATGCTGTGAAGATCCTTGGAAGTTTGTGTCTTGAATATCAGAACAGAGACAGCATAACAGTTGCACAAACTTGACACAGAAATCCACGGGAGCTGAACACCTCAGACTTGTGTTGTGGCAAACACACACCCACAGCCAGGTGCAGACAGCCTCGGCACTGCTGGAAGCCACACACAGCGTCCCGGTGCGGGGACTTCAGTGAAGACTTCCAGGCATCACTTCAGAGGTCTGCAGGCAGGAAGGTGCCCTGCCCAATCCCACCGACCAGCTCCTCCAAACCCCTACCCCGGCTCTGCCGTGACCTGCTCGGCTTTGTCCGGCACCAGCAGACGTCAGCAGTGCCACGCGTGTCGGATCGGTGCGTGATTGGTTACCCACATGCGGCCCCGGATCTCATGTGCCCTCCCCAACCTAACAGGAGCCAATTTCAGTCATAATCATCAGTGAAACAATGAAATATTATGTCACTATGCTTTTACAAGCAATAGCCAGCTGAGAAGAACAGGATTAGACCACGGTCCTCACAACGTACTTCTAAGATCATATTCATAAAGATCATATTCAGAAACTGAACAAAAATAAGGTATAGAATTTAAATTTACAATGAAATTTAAGAATGTTTAAGCTCCTGGACCAAAGTGAAACTTGCTGAAAGCAAACTGCTCTTCCCAGGCTCTTCCCTGTCCCAAGTTTATAGAAACATACATAAGGTAAGTGCCTTGGTCAGTCGCCTGCATGTGAAGGGAAAGGGTTACCTCTGTGGAGCTGCTGTCCCTGTCTGCCTGTTGTCGAAAGCCACCGCTCGGTCACCATGTCAGCATGGAGAGCCAAAACCTGGAGCAATCTGCAAGAGGACAGAGCGCGGATTTCCACGGCTGTGCTGAAGGCCAGATATTTATGCCGCTGGGAGCACTGGGCTGGGTCCAGCAGCAGCTCTGAAATTTAAACACACACTCCCTCTACCGCAGGCGGTCACAGCATCTGCCCCAGGACTGGGAGGTAGAGCAAACCCCTGGATGTCCCAGCAGAGACAGCCCCAACCCCTCACTTTTGCCTTATGTCACCTGCAGTTAGAGGCTGATGACCCTGAGCTTTTCTGACAATACATGAAGCTGATGCTAGAAAAGGGTCTGTGGTGGCCGTAAGGTGGCTTGTTTACTCAGCTTGCTTAATCCACCTTCAGGAGGCTGCCAGAAAGTTCCTGCAACTTTAATGAACTTCCCTCTCGGGTGGCTGAAACTTAAGGATTTGACAGAGTTCATTCACTCTTCTTGGTTTTCCTGATAACTTTGCCTTATACGAATTTCAGATCAGAAAAACAGTAAGAGACCAATGCTAGAAAAAAAGGGCTTATGAGGCTTTGAACTAGAGGACTTAGAGAAAATATGTCCTATTTTTAGACAGTTATGCAGACTAACTGGACTAAAACATTAAACAAAGATGTTGTGAACATGATGCTATTTGCACCCCCATATCCTCCTTGACATTACCCAGGTTTAGCTGCTCCTCCCA
Organism: Lepidothrix coronata; assembly: GCF_001604755.1. Classification (NCBI taxonomy): domain Eukaryota; kingdom Metazoa; phylum Chordata; class Aves; order Passeriformes; family Pipridae; genus Lepidothrix; species Lepidothrix coronata. Next base: position 248,848 of record NW_016690443.1, read on the forward strand.
CCTCAATAGAAAAGCCCTGTTTCCTATTGCTGCCCCCAACACAGGATGACTTGTGAAGCAGCGTCACCAGCCCCCACCAAGACGGGCAGCTCAGCAGCAACCTGCAAGTGCTGGGCTGAGAGTGAGCCCCTGGTGTCGCCTGCCCTTCTGGCTCTGACACGGCACCAGGAGCTGCAGCTGCTCAGGAGAGGATGAAAAAAGGATGTAAATCCCCTGCCCCAAAAGCCAAGGCTCTCAGCACACTGGCCTGAGTGTGGCAGGTGTTCCCTACAGCACCAAGCAGATCAGGTACATCCAGAGAGGGTCACAAGTGTGAGATCCAGAAATACGACCGCAGTCCCTCACACTGGAGCATCACTCTCATCAGGACTGCCCGTTCTTGTGGTCAATGGTGTCAAAGTCACAGCTCCCCTTGCAGGCAGCAACTGCTCTCCTTTAGAGGCAGGGCAGGAGCCTCTGCTTCAGTGGGGCCATAAAATGGCCCTCGGGAGCTTCACTTTTGCAGCAGTGCATTACAGCCAGAGCAGGTTCCTCATCCTTTCTCTCCCAACATGGAAGACAGTTTTTCTAAATAATCCTGACAAAATTTCTCTTCAACCTTCCTAATGAGGAACAATAATAAAGTCATTCCAGCCCCAGTGGCACATCAGGAATTGGCTTCCTCTACCTGCAGTAAAGCCCATCAGCATAGCCTTGACACTGTCAACGAGGGCTGAATCACACACAGGGAGTGCACAAATCACACCCTGAACTCTCTCCCATTACAGACCAGTGCTGTGCTGCTGCTGCTGCCAGAGATCTGAGAATTAAACCTAAATGACTGGCTCACCTTGCCCTGCTCTCAGTTAAATGCCAGGACATGCCCAATCACACCACACACAAGGCAACACTTGCACCAGCTCAGCAGGGCATGGAGGGAACCTGCCAGCACATCCCTGCTGGACTCTTCCTCTGATGTCCCTGGCTGACACATGGTAAGTCATCAGGAAAACTCCCACCTCAGCACAGCCTGGAGCACGTTTGTGCAGAAGAGGATCCTCCGCCAAAGGCAGCAAGGGATTTGCATGGAGAGGGCTGTGGAGAGGAGAGTGGAGCAGAAACGAGAAATGGGACATGGGCTGCCTCAATCCATGGGTCACTGGTTTAGAGACCGACACTGCAACCTGCCCTGGGATTCCAACTGAGGAGTGGCCACCGCTCAGAACCCTCTGTATTGCCACGAGGGATGTTGTCCAGACCCTACAGCACATCCAAAGCTTTCTTGCCTCTCTGCCCACCCAAGTCTGTTCACAGGGGCTTTTCCAACATGTGGGGGCTCAACAGATAGATTCCTTCCCAAAAAGCATGTCCTTTATCTGGGATCTCAGGGAAAGCGGGAGCAGAACATGGAAATATGACGGATGGGAAAGAACTCTCAGATCCTTCTTCCTTGAGCAACCCCTCACCAGATGCTCTGCTGACTGACCATCCTGACCCTCTTGCTTCTCCTCCTTCCAGCCCCAGACCCCAGCAGCGCCCCTCACTGGTACCCTCAATCCCCAGCCCAATTCCCCTCTGCCACCTCACCCTGACACAGAAGATGGGCACTGTCCCCCTCAGCCTCCTCCCATGTGGGCCACGTCCCATCCTCTGTCTGCCCTGATTTCCCAAGCAGGAACTACAGCCTGAACCCTCAAGTCACTGCCATCCCCCGCGCCCCAGCTCCTCGCACCAACGTCCTCTCTGCCCCAACCCCTGTTCCTCACGTCTCCCTGCCCCGTCCCAACCCCTGCCCCTCACGCCCCCCGTTCCCCTCCCAGTCCCAGTCCCAGTCCCAGTCCCAGCCCCTCACGCCCCCAGCCCCGCTCACCTCGCGCGCGGCCCCGCTCGCGCCGCCGCCCCCCCGCCCCACGCGTCACCGCGCGCCCCCTGACGCCACCGCACCCCGCGCGCGCGGCCAATCGCGGCGGCCGCCGGGGCCTCGCGCCCGCGTCACCACGGCAACGGCCCCGCCCCGCGCCGCACAGCCCCCTGCCGGGCACCGCCGGCACTGCGCCCCCCGGCGGGCGCGGGGCCTCATGGGAAGTGTAGGCGCTGCCCTCGGGGCGTGCCGGAAGGGGCGGGCGGAAGGGCGGGGCGTGTCCGGCGGGCGGGGCGCGCGGGGGGCGGGGCGTGTCCGGGGGGCGGCCGACAATGTCCCCGCGGCTCCGTCTCGTGGCTCTGTCCCCCGTGGCTCTGTCCCCCGTGGCTGTGTCCCCGCGGCGTCCTCTGCGACCTCCGGGACCGCTGCTTCGCCACAGAGCGGCGCGTGCTCAGAGCGGGCGCGGAGGGCGGGGGGGGGAGAGGGGGCGGTGCCGGCGCGAGCCGGGGACCGAGGGGACTGTAAACATACAGAAATCATTCCTACACCCATCAAATCGTTACTAATTGGAACCCGATTCCCTCATCTCTGTCCTTGTTTTTCTTGGCTGGAAAACCTGATGATCCCAACTGGCTACTTTTAGGGTAGTTTTCTTGCACAGCTCCTTTCTCCCGCCTGAAACCTCCTAGCACATTCACGGCTTATTTGGAGGGAAGCCCCTCTGAGAGATTTCCTCTCGTGCCGGGGAAAAAACCGGACTGGTTTTTTCTAGATTATGGAATGGAGGAAAACCCGGACTGGATTTTGGCCAGAGTACACAATGGGAGGAAACCCGGAATGGATTTTGGCCAGAGAACGGAATGGGGAGAAACCCCGGACTGGATTTTTCTAGAGTACCGAATGGGGAAAAACCCAGATTGGATTTTTTCCAGAGTACGGAAAGGGGGAAAAAATTTTTAAAAAAATGAAGGGTTGGACTTGATGATCTCAGAGGTCCTTTCCAACCCTGTTGCTTCTATGATTTTATGAGTCTCCCGTGCACGTGGAGCCCGAGCAGCTTGGGGCCGAGCTGGGAAGGGCCCACTCTGCCAGAAAACGTGTGCAGAGTGGAGGGATCCTGTGTCCAAGTGGTCCAGCCGTGATGGCACAGGACAGGCAGGGACCTCAGATGCACAGGGCTCAGGACCACCCTGCTGCAACCCAGTGCATTGGGAAGGGGGGAGAGGTGTTGAATTTGACCTGCAGCCCCCGAACCACCCCTGCCCTTGCTGTGCGTCAGCAGGGCTGTGTGGGACCGGGCACGGGGCCACCCACCCCCCGGGCACACAGAGCACTTTGTCCCTGCCCCGCCGAGCGGCCGCTCCCCACGATGGAAAAGAACTGTGAAACAGTGTGGGAGGGGGGCAGCGCCCTGCGAGAGAACGCCCAGATCGCCCGGGAGGAAACAGATCGTAATCTCCCCAACGAACTGCGGCTCATCAGCACGAGGAACAGCAGGGTCGGTGCAGAGCTCCCCCAAGGACCTGTTCTGGGGGGACCCTCGGAGGCTCTGTGCCCTGGACAATAAAGACCCCAAAGGCACAGGTGATGGGACTATTTAAACAGAGGTGCTTGGGAAAACTAACTCTGATGATTGTGTATGCTATCGGGGTTTTTTTTGGTTTATTTTACATCCCTCTTGGCCCTCCAGACCAACCCAAAATCTACTGGTGGAGCCGCTTTCCACTAATTCCTTTCAAAGGGCTCTTTCCTACAGGGGGAACCCAAACCCCACAATGCTCAGGAGAAAGGGCTGGTGCCTGCAGAGCCACCAGTGTGCAGGGCAGGAGGTCTGTGGCCACCGGCTCCAAAAGCTTTATTGCTTGTTGGTTTCTGCTAATTCTAAGTGACTCTAGGACTAACAACCACCATCAGGGAACACAGTGGTAGTTAAGGACACCCTGGCCGTGCTGGGGGGGCGATGAGAAGGTCACGCTCCGTTGGCCCAAGCATCCCTGGCAGGGCCCCACAGCCCGGGGTTCAGCGGGCGATGCAGAAGGGTTGTGGTAGAAACCAAGGGGAAACTGCAGCCCTGAGACACGCAGTCCTGACCCACTAGTGCCTCTTTTTCAGGGCAGGGTAGAAACCAGAGTGCAGGGAGTTGAGTCCAGCAGCCCAGAGGAGATGGTCCTGCCGCCCATCTCCTGAGTTGGGCTGCCTGAGCCTCCTGGCACGTGGCGGCTGCAGCCCTTTACTGATGGAAATGGGAGCATCTCTGCCTCATGCAGTCCCCTGTAGGCTCTGTGCTGGTCTGCACTTGGCTTCACCCAGAGACAGCCGCACCAACTGTCTGCTCAGAGGGACAAGCTGGGCCCTACCATTCCCAGCTGGGCTCTGCCAGCCTGTTGGGCTACTTGGTGGGCTCTGTGGCCATGGTGTCCACATCTGGAGACGGCAGAACACCACTGTTCCCACCATTGCTCACGTTTTCCTCGCTGTTGTCTGTCATGGGGCCACTGCTTTTATCCTCCACTTTCTGCTTGAGTTTGAGGGAAGAATCTCTCTGGGACAGGAGGGGCTGGTAGCCAGTGAAGACTCCTCCGCTCACGTTTGTACGCTTGTCTGCGGGTGGACAGAAAAAGAGAGTTGTTTACCTGGGGTCCAAACTGACCATTCAGCTGAGAAAAAGGGTTGTGGAGTCTCTCCTTGCAAGAGGCATTCCTTCTCTGAAAGATGAGGATCCTTCTGGCCCCCAGATGCTCCCAAAGAGGGGATGATGGGTGGGGGACTGGGCTCATCCCCCAGCTCCAGGGAGGCTGGTTGGCTGGTCTCCTACCTCCTGGCCCGATGGGGTGCATCAGTCGGTTCATCTGGACGTTCCAGTGCTTGACGTTGGTGCTGGCCTGTCGCAGCTTCCGCTGGGCTGCCTGGGAGGGAATGGAGGAGAGGGGTGAGCTGGTCACCCCACTGCCCCTGACTCGAGACTAGTCAGGCATGGATTAGTGGGCATGGATTTCCCTTCCCTGAGTAAGCCTGGATTGGAGGTTCCCTCTGGGATGGAGACCCAGCTCACCCTCCTCTAGGTCTCCTGCTCCTCCTTCAATTCTTACCCCTCCACACACTCCCACTGTTGACATTGCTTTGGACACCAGGGCTGTCTCCACGGGGCAGGACATGCTTGTCCTGTCTCAGTCACTGCAGCACTCAGTGCCTGCACATGGCACAGCTCTGAAACCCCCGAGGCAATGCACCTTGATTCTCAAAGCTGCTGTGTCCTCCCCAGTACGGAGGTGGCTCCAGGGGGGCTGGGAAGTCCCCTGGGGCTTACCACACGAAGGGATGTGGCACTGATGTGATGCTCACCATGACGTCTTGGTCCACCCGCTGTCTGTTCACTCTCACTTCTTCCAGCTGCTTCTGTGCCTCTTCCAGACATTTGTTCTTGTTCTCCATCTCAGCCAGTAGCCTGACAATGAAGAGCAAGAGGTGAGAATGTCCCTCTGCCACTTCATCCACCAGCTTCCCCCGTCCCTGCCAGCATACTGGGA